>NC_069506.1:32836238-32946238 GCF_027579735.1 Bombina bombina | reverse complement strand
GAAATAGAGAAAGAAAGAGAGGGAGAGAGAAAAAGAAAGAGAGAGAGAGAGAGAGAGAGAGAGAGAGAGAGAGAGAGAAAGAAAGAAAGAAAGAAAGAAAGAGAGAAAGAAAGAAAGAAAGAGAGAGAAATAAAGAAAGAGAGAGAAATCAATAGAGAAAGAAAGAAATAGAGATAGAAAGAAAGAAAGAAAGAAAGAAAGAAAGAGGGAGAAAGAAAGAGAGGAAGATAGAGAGAAATTGAGAGGGAGAGAGAGAGAGAGAGAAAGAAAATGGAAGAAGAAGGAAAGAAAGAGAGATTGAGAGAGAAAGAAAGATAGATAGATAGATAGAAAGAAAGAAAGAAAACAAACACAATGAACTTACTCGGAGCAGCCAACCAAAGTGATTTGTGTTAATTTTCTCCTCTACCCTAGAGAGAATCTTTCTATTAGGTTCGGGCAAACAAAGAACTGATGTATAATACAAAATTTGAGCCTGCACCTGACTTTCTATACTTTCACCTTTTAGCACCGATGCTTCAATGATTAAAAAAAAAAAGTGAAGATACAGTGGATTGTGATCTGAGATTGAAAATGACTTAGACGAGCAGTGACTTTGCCAGGAAATCACAGCGCTCTTTGACATCTCCCGGAGAGATTGCAGGATATGATATTGTTAGAAAGATCCCAGGGGTTTTGTCAGCTGAAGTAGAGGGATTGTCACTTCGAGGTGTTGGACAAATGCCAAATGCCGCACAAATATTAAATGAGATTTGCACTTTGCTTGATGATGTTGAAATGAACATAAAAGTGCAAAAAATAAAAATAAAAAGGGGATTAAACACATAGTTGAAGTCAGTAAGCACCAGAGCAGCAATGCACTAATAGATATAGGTGAACAAATCTGGTAAACGACAAGAGGCATATGTGTGTTAGTCACCAATCACCAGCTAGCTCCCAGTATGTATGCTTTTTAATAGTGTCTTAAAACGGTATGTTCAATCTGAACCATGAAATATTAATTTTGACTTTTATGCCCCTTTAAAAGGATATTGTCAGATGACATACAATAACTACAATAAAACAAATAGTAAGGACGCTCACAGCTAAAGATACAAAAAAAAGTCTGACAGCTAAAACTAGCTAAAAAGATAAAGTTACCCATATATAGGAATCTGGCAATATGTAATAATATACTCTAAATATTATCTAAACACAGAAATACAAGTATAAAAATATTTATTAAGAGGTTAATATTAATGCAATATAGAGCAAATAAACAAACAGGGACGTCTCCCTTATAGGGGTGGATGCACACAGTTATATAAATCACAGTCACCAGCAAAGTTAAAATGTTAAAAGTAACAGTCTGGTTACTAAGTTCCAATAGCAATTGTAGCAATCTCAGTGTCCACAATGTTAGCAATCTTCAAAGTACAGCTGATTGGCGTTTTTTACCACAACCACATATGCAATGCAATTCTTAGCTTTTCAGTGTCCCACCTTGGAGCAGATAGACGAACTTATACATGCCAATAATTTGGAACAAAGTTACCTGTAGTCGTTTAATCTGGTCGAGCAGTTCCTGCAAATAGGTTCATACCTTAGCTCCCATGCCGCTGGGGAGTTCAGACAATGTTTTCGGCTAGTAGATTTTCTTACAGCCGCGGGTTCACTCCACTTGACCGATGGCATCTGACGTCACGAGTAACACCTGAGGGGCTCGTCTTACCAAGCAAAAAGCTGTATTAGTTCCTATGGCAAATAGATGCTGTAGTGTGGAAACAAGGTAGTGCACACCTCTCTGTGGAAGCATTCCAACGCTTCACCTGCACTTAGTGCCACGCACACAGGCAGTAGACTTATGTGAATATAAGAACATATAACCCAGGTTAAAAAGTCTTGTTGTAAAAACAATATAGTGGTCTCCAATGAAAGTATAAGCCACAGCTTTTGACGCGTTTCACCCTACCAGAGGGTTTTATCAAGATAAGTGTGGCTATTCCTCCATACCCATTTAAAGGTCATGGTCATGCTTAGTCCTTATTGGTCCTATTCTTAATCATTTGGATTTAAGGTGGTATTAGCAGGTATATCCCTTAAGGTGGTATCTTTACAAATAGCATTGCTTTTCAGGGCTTTGATATTGAATTGTGGTATGATGTTCCGTAAGAGTAATAATTCTGTTATAGGAATCACTTTCCCCAAATTTACATAAGACATGAACAATGTACATATATAATGTACAACAACTTTGTAAATTTTTCTATAAGATAGTTATTTACATCCAAGGATATAATTTATAGGTGCACAAAAAGATCAAATGCTATAATTATTTACATATGCGCAATTGATAATATATGTGAAAAAGTATAAATTAAATTAAGGTGATAATAGAAAATAATTCTTGTATTAACCATCTATATGGAATGTTTATATAAACAGATAGATCTGTGGATCTACTACTTAATAAGTGTCCAAAAAAAAGAGGAAGTCAGTTATATCAATTAATCAAATAAACATGGTTCAACGTGCTTACAAAAACATACTCTATAATTCCAAAAAGAAAAATATATTATTACTAATTATTCAAAAAAGAAAAGGAGATAGGTCTAAGAGGCCGAATTATCAAAGGTCTTGCGGATCAGGTCCGCAAGACCTCGATGAATGCGGAGAGCAATACGCTCTCCGTATTCAGCATTGCACCAGCAGCTCACAAGAGCTGCTGGTTCAACGCCGCCCCCTGCAGACTCGCCAGCAGGGGGTGTCAATCAACCTGATCGTACTCGATCGGGTTGAATTCCGGCGATTCCTGTCCGCCGGTCAGAGCAGGCAGACAGGGATATAGAGCAGCGGTCTTTGTGACCGCTGCTTCATAACTGCTGTTTCTGGCGAGTCTGAAGACTCGCCACAAACACGGGCCCACAGGGCCCCTTAGTCTGAATTTAGACCTTTCTGGAATAGTGTGCCAAATTTATAAATTAATTCTGCTTCTTTTATAAGCAGTTTCTTTTCTATATTGCCTCCTCTCCAGTGCCCTTTAACCCTCTGAATCCCCCAATAAAGTCTTTTAAATGCTTAAATGAATATGAAAGTCAAAATTAAAGGGACAGTTTACCCTAAGTTTGCTTCACTTTTACAGTCTGGAGTGTATTAAATTGTTCACAAATAGCTCCTTTTACTTTATTTTGGCATTTGAAATAACAGATTTTTCCCTATGTTATCCCATTCCTTACATATTCTAAAATGTTCTATACTTAAGTATAGTTTAGAGAAAATCTGTGTAAACATAGCCTGCAGAAGAAATTATACTCACAGTAGGAGGTAGAAGAAAACAAATAACATTTTCATTTTCAATTGGTCCTGGTATTGGGCTTTGATTTACAGAGATACAATAAGGAAAAATGTTTGTGTACAGAAAGTATAAACTAAGGATATCTGATTTTCCTGAAAGCTCAACCTATTTTGATGGGTTGTGGTTTCCAAACAAAAAAAAAAACAAGCCCAGCTATTTCAAATACAAAAATAAACCTAAAGTAGACATCTCTCATACCTTTTACACTATTCAGGAGGTAAAACGAGTCACTGGAAAAAATTTAGATAAAGACAATTTTACAGTACACTGTGCCTTTAAACAAATTCCAGCTTTAGATAATATATTGGTCGTAGATTTTCTAATAAACTGCAGCTATTTTATTGATATCTGAACAGATTTAAGCTTTATCTTTTATATCATAAACATTACACTGATAGAGAACATATTACAATAGTTTCACTATATTCACCTGCTTGTGTCCTTTCAGATCAAATTAAGCATCATCATCATAAATAATTTAAATATAATCAATATTGTGTGTAAGTGAAAAAACAGCCGCTACTGCTCGCGGTCACAGGGTACATGCAGTGTCGAGAAGTAATGACGTCACCTATCAACGTGCAATCCTCACCACAGCCCTTGGAATGCAAAACTCCATCCGAGCAAGGTGCAAAGCTGTAGATGCGGGAACCAACCGCTAATAACAGCACAAAAGAAGAAGAGGCTGCACAACGTATCCAAATAAACAAAACACAGGTTTATTCAAATAATACAACCTGGACAGACATGGACAAGTTAGTAGATAGTCTGATGCGTTTCACGCCCTCTAGTGGTGCTTCAACAGAGACTCAGATGAAGCGCCACTAGAGGGCGTGAAACGCATCAGACTATCTACTAACTTGTCCATTTCTGTCCAGGTTGTATTATTTGAAAAAACCTGTGTTTTGTTTATTTGGATACGTTGTGCAGCCTCTTCTTCTTTTGAATCAATATTGTGTCAATGATGATGTTTTAACTGAAAGAGAACATTACATCATTTGTTGAAGAGTGAAGGTAACTAGGCTGATAGGAGCTTAGGAGCGTGCATGTGTCTACACTAGTCTATGGCAGCTGTATGTCCAACTTAGTATAACATTCCTATAGATATCTGGCACTGTTGCCAGATAGCTAAAGAAACATGCACACTCCTAAGCTCACATCAGATTACTCTTTAACAAAGGATACCAAGAGAACTAAGAAAAATGGGAATATAAATTTTATGAACTGTTATTCTCTATTCAATCCATCTAACTGTGACTTTACTGTTCTTCTTTAGCATAACCCGGGTTGCATGCGCCACGTGTTTCCTAAATATTTCTGCTGTAATTATTGATATAGATTATATTTTCATGTACAAGATATAAATATATCAGGTAATTGGCAGTAAATAGCACGTAGTATGTGTACAAGCCGCTGTGTTGTAGTATTGTAGTATAGAAAATGAAAATGGAGTTATACCTGGTGCAACCACCATAAAATAGTATACTTAAACGGACAGTCTACTCCAGAAATGTTATTGTCTAAAAAAGATAAATAATCCCTTTACCCATTTCCCAGTTTTGCATAACCAACACTGACTCTGACTCATAAATAACTTACGGGAGTGCGCACAATGTTATATATATGTCACACATGTAGTTGCGCTGTCTACCTGTGAAAAACTAAGAAGAGGCCTTCAAGGGCTTAGAAATTAGCATATGAGGCCACATAGGTTAAGCTTTCAACAAAGAATACCAAGAGAACAAAGCAAATTGGATGATAAAAGTAAATTGGAAAGTTGTTTGAAATGACATGCCCTATCTGACTCACGAACATTTCATTTTGACTAGATTGTCCCTTTAAATAAATTATTTATTTGGCAACACACCCACCTATAGATGTTAATACCAGGAACAACCACTAATAAAATCCTGTAAAAAAAATAGATGGAGCCATTCTAGTCCTATGTCTACATATAGGTCTGTGGTACTTGTACAAATATAGACAATGCTTCATATATTTGCTAAAAACCATTGCTCACCTGACTAGTTTATATGCATTTGAAATAAAACAATATATATGTAAAATAGCTAGTCCTCTCAAGTGTAAAGATTCCAAACTCCTGACCTCTAGGTTATAACACTAACCAATAGGAAACAGCCTTGTACAGCGTGGGCGGGGCTAACACATTTCTCTCATTCGACTTCTATCCATTGTACAAGTAATGTTTCCCGATACAGTGCAAGAGACGTGCTTAAAATAACTGCAATGTATTTCAGTCATTTCTTGCCATCAAGGGGTTAAAAATCCAGGACTATATGACATTAACAAAACAAGAGATATGCAAAGTGAATTTTGCAGCAATAGACCATATGGGCCAGCTAACTGGGTCAAGTGCTGCTTATGCATTATCATCTTCTTGCCGTACGTAAAGCTCAGCAGAATAACAGGAGCTTGGCCAACGCTGTATCTCTGTAGACATTCAATTTCTGTAAGACCATCCGCACAATCTCACTCCTTTCATCCCCCAAAACACCCATTTAATGTTCAGCATCTAGCAAAGAAACAGTGAGTGTAGATTTAATCTGTATTTTGCAAATTTCTACTCCACCCCCTTCTTTTACCTCCCCCCCCTCCTCTTTTTCTGTTTCTCTCGCTCCGTGCCTGACCTGCACCCAAAGCAATGCCTTCAAATTACTGCCGTGGACAAATAAATATTACGGTAGAAAAGGTGGGAGATTTTGTAGCAAGAAATGATGTGTAATTTTCAGAAATGTTAGCAGTGCATCAAATCATCGGGCTGTGGCAGGCCAACAGCGAGAGATGATGGATAGATAGAATTGCAGCTCCAACCATTGCTTTTCTCTCTCTAACAGAAAGGAAATCAAAAAAGCCGCAGATGAATTCCTGGCACAAGGCAGGACATTATGAGGCTCTGATGTTGGCAGCAAAAGAGATGTCACCCAATTCCTTCTTTCATCTTAACAAGGGGGGGGGGGAGTTTTTTTTTGTTTTATCATGAAAATGAAACACATTTGTTGGTTGTTTAAAACTCTATTTGCATTTATTTCTGCTGGAAACTGATTTGTTGGCAAGCAAAGAGTTAAAAACCTGCCAAAATATTTAAATATGTCCTTAATAAACATGCAACAAGAATATCAATAAACATCTTGGGAATATAATGAATATAAATGGAGAGAAAGGGACTTATCATAGCACATCGCATATGAAAGAAAAAAAATACAATAAAGAATTGTCAGCCTTACTTTAAAAACAAAAAAAAATAACAATATCTATTATTTCATTTGAATTTTATATTTTGCTAGAATATTTATTCAGTAAAATATTGGTGGTTATATATACATTACTTAATATTACTAAATTAGTGTATTCTATAGATTTCAGTTCTTAAAGGAATACAGTTAGAATGAACATGACGTGCAAATTAACACAACATACTAGCTATTTCCAACTTAAAGGGACATAATATGCTAAATCACTTGAAACTGATGCAGTATAACTTTAAAAATCTGACAGGAAAATATCCCCAGAGAATCTCTATGTAAAAAAGGAAGATATTTTATCTCACAACCTTCTCAGCTCACCAGAGTAAGTGCTGTGTAAAAAATTATACTTCAGCTGCTGTCCAGCTGCAGGTAAAAAATAAAAAAAATTAAGAAATGAACAGCAGCCAATCAGCATCAACAGTGCTGAGGTCATGAACTCTTTTACTGTGATGTCATGAGATTTCACTTAACTCTCATGAGATTTCATAGTACACTTCCATAAACTGAATAGGGAAATAACATGAGTGTGTATGAGGCTCACTCCCTTGCCAGTCCCGGGACAGGCATACTGATTTGCTGCTTAAAGTCCTTTGCAATGTGATGTGAATACTTAGGACATTTTGAGGTAAAATATTTTTCTTTTTTACATAGAGATGTTCAGGGGATATTTTCTAGTCAGCTTTTTACAGTTATGTTGAATCATTTTCAAGTGTTTCAACATTTGGGTATCATGGCTCTTTAAAGGTTCTGTCTAGTCAAAATTAAACTTTCATGATTCAGATAGGGCATGTAATTTTAAACAATGTTCCAATTTACTTTTATCATCAAATTTCCTTTTTTCTTTTGGTATTCTTAGTTAAAAGCTAAACCTAGGTAGGCTCATATGCTAATTTCTAAGCCCTTAAAGGTCGCCTTTTATATGAATGCATTTTACAGATTTTCACACTAGAGGGTGTTAGCTCATGTGTACTATATTTGATAACATTGTGCTCACGCCTGTGGAGTTACTTATTAGTCAGTACTGATTGGCTAAAATGCAAGTCTGTCAAAAGAACTGAGCTCAGGGGGCAGTTTACAGAAGCTTAGATACAAGGTAATCACAGTGGTAAAAAGTATGCTAATATAACTGTGTTGGTTATGCAAAAGTGGGGAATGGGTAATAAAGGGATTTTCTATCTTTTTAAACAATCAACATTTTGGAGTATACTGTCCCTTTAAAGGGATGTGAAACACAACATTTTGGAGTATACTGTCCCTTTAAAGGGATGTGAAACACAACATTTTGGAGTATACTGTCCCTTTAAAGGGATGTGAAACACAACATTTTTGTTTTGTGATTTACTTCTATTATTCTATTAGCAAATGTGCTTCATTCTCTTAGTATCTTTTCTTGAAGGAACAGCTATGCACTGCTTAGAGTTAGATGAGCACATCAGGTAAGACAATCATAATAACAGTAGTGCATTGCTGCTCTTGAGCCAACCGAGACATGCTTATCAACAAAGGATGCTAATAGAACAAAGCAAATTAGATAACAGAAGTAAATTGGAACGCTGTTTCAAATAGCACATTCTATCTGAATCATAAAAGTTTAATTTTGACTTTACTGTCCCTTAAAAATATATTTAAAGGATCGTGGGTATCAAAATGAAACCTACAGTGTGTAATTTAAAACCTGAAAACTTTCCAGTTGAATGTAATATCTATGATCAGATTTACTTCCTTCTTTTGGAATCCTTTATTGAAAGCTTGTGTTGACTGAGAACTTTACTTGAGACTTGAATGCAAAGACTTAAGACTTACTTGTGACTTGCAAAACAATGAGTTGGTCCCACCTCTGGGGGCCTATTTATTAAAGGTCTTGGGGACCTGATCCGACAGTGCGGATCAGGTCCGCAAGACCTCGCTGAATGCGGAGAGCAATACGCTCTCCGCATTTAACATTGCACCAGCAGCTCACAAGAGCTGCTGGTGCAACGCCACCCCTGCTGACTCACGGCCAATCGGCCGCCAGCAGGGAGGTGTCATTTAACCCGATCGTACTCGATCGGGTTGATTTCCGGCGATTCTTGTCCGCCTCATCAGAGCAGGCAGACAGGGTTATGGAGCAGCGGTCTTTAGACCGCTGCTTCATCATAACTGGTGTTTCTTGCGAGTCTGAAGACTCGCCAGAAACACGGGCCCACACGCTCCATTCGTAGGTTGATAAATGGGGCCCCTGGTCTTCACTGTGGGAAGGAGACTGATTTCATTTGAAAAGGAAATGATTCTAGCAGGAGGTGATCCGTTTCTTTCTCAAATAGGTTGGGCAGAAAAAGTGTAAAATATCAAAACTGCAAGAGTCAATAGGATATTCACCTTCAGCTCAATTCAGAACCAAGTGTAGAGGGAAAGTCAAGTCAGGAATGCTTGAAGTATGGGCAGAAGAAATTCAAAGTCAACAAAAGTGCTGCAGACAACTTTTGAAGATTTCCTCTGGTGTCTTATGCCATCCCTAAAAATCAAGAGGGAAATGACCCATGGGCGATGAGTATATATGTTGTCTATGTTAGAAATTGTATGTATACAAGGAATCTAATTCACATTGGACTTATATTCTTATCAGGACAGATCATTCAGTGACTATTTATATAAACAATATATTTTTTATTGTTTTATTGTTTTATTGTCTTATTGTTATATTGTATTAGTGGATCTACTATATATATATTTTAATATTGTTCATATATATGTTCATTAAATACTTGTAAAAATCATATTTTGATACATATATATTCTATAGTGTTCTTGGCCTTGTCATATAGGCGCTCTTTGTAATTTCTACAAACCTGTTGTCTATCTTAGCCCAAAAAGATCACCAATTTTGCCTTTTTTTCTGTAATTTAAAGGGACTTGAAACCCATTTTTTTCTTTTAGGATTTAGATAAAATATGTAATTTCAAACAACTTTAAATTCTAGTTCTATTATCATTTTTTTTTCTCTAGGTATCGTGTGTTGAAAAGTAGGGAGGTGGGGGCTCAGCCAGCCACGGATGAGTATGGCCGCAAAATTCTGGAGCTCTGTGACAAGAAACTCAGAATAGTGACAAAACATTGGGTATGCTGCTCTAAATCATACATCTAATGCTATCAACACCTACTGACCACAGCAGGATGGAATATAGTGAAGCAGCGGACGGTAATCTCCCTCAAAACTGACCTAACTGCTCTCGGCCTAGACAGCCTACAACCAAGAGCCGCATGGTGTAGATCTACGGCAATCACGCAAAGCAGTGAGCACAAACTTATTAAAGCACTTATCACCTTCCCTCCTCCACCAACCGCTACAATATCTTATAAGTAAGACATGGAGGCCGCATTAATTTTGCTCCTAAAAAACCTGAGTAATAAAATAGATGATCACTTCACCCAGCAATCACAGCATATTTCCGACTGCTGTGGCACACAAGATCATGTCTACAATGCTAAAGATGGCGACGTACTTTCACTTGCATCACCTACTGAGTCCTCGACACTTCACAAAACTGAAGATTCATCCGTACCCTTAGTCCGGATGCTGTGGCAGGAGGTTCCCTTCCATGTTGGTTTTGAGAGTTCAGCTACTATGGCGGTGAGGGGCCAAAGAAAGGGATTGTGGCCAACTGTTTCATGAGCTGGTGGAGCTGTGAGAGCGAGTCCCGACTACCTGCCGTTGACTGGAAGGTACACTCTATGATTGTCAGACAGCCTAATTGCAAGTTGAAGCTGCCAGATGGTTCTCAGCCTGTTCAGCTCTGAACCATCCACGCCTCTCCCTGAGAAGCACAGGATGACAGCATTTTCACGAGAGTTATCAGACCCGCATTTAATATGAGGTCAGCCCGGTATCTCCCAGACATTCAACTACACCCTTGTCTTGGCTACAGGCTATTGTTCTTTACCACCGTAGACCATCACAGAGGAAGCCAGACGGGATACCGAGCTTGAACTTACACCTAAGTCCCTAGTTCGTGGCATAGGGTAAACGAAAGGTATAACTTCTCACTGCACATCCTATATTGAACTATTCCATCATTTAGTTCTGCTGTTCCTTTAATGTTTTCTTTCAGTATGTTAGACGATGCACTACAGTTTCCTTAATGGTTTGTCATAGTATGTTTGAAGCTTCACAATTTAATAGCATCATAGCAGCTGTCTATGACTCAGGAAATTTTGCCAATGTATATATATAATCAAACAGGGGTTAATATCATTAATGTTTATATGCATATCTCTATTTTATTTGTGAGAGAGTATTATTTCTGCGCCAGCTGGAATGAGGCTTTATGTATGAATTTACTTCCCCTTCATTCTTTTTTGGTTGGTTGCTAGCCAACCTTTTCAATAACCACATGCAAATTTAACCAGAAATAGAATCTACAACGGATAAGTCAGGGCTTTATTACTTTGTATAAAAGATCATAAGAATAGCATTAAGTAACTAACATATATTATTGTTACCAATTACAATTGTTTTAGACTAACTGTCAGCT
Source organism: Bombina bombina (assembly GCF_027579735.1). Lineage (NCBI taxonomy): Eukaryota > Metazoa > Chordata > Amphibia > Anura > Bombinatoridae > Bombina > Bombina bombina. The sequence goes on along the minus strand of NC_069506.1, from coordinate 32,935,127 downwards.
TGTACTTCTGGGCCTGAGATACTCTATATTATAAGTCTATGTGTCCCCCTCTCAAAGCCCTCCACCCTCTGCTTATTTCCTTACACTCTAAACTCGGCATATGTAAGTTGACGGAGAGATATTCTATATCTCATGCAGTATTTGATTTGATTGCATCACAATTTTATAAGCAGTGCTTACCCGCTGAATATCATCTACAGCTACACTTATTCACTATGTGGTTATCCTAGTTCGCTATATAATATATGTTACCCTACAATTTTAGGCCTGTACACCAAAGTAAGATGCTTTTACCTCAATAACTCTGTATGGGCTTTTGGTTCTATAATACAAGCAATGCATACTATGGCATAAGAGCAATCCCATTTATGTATATGCATAATGCAACATACCTTAATCCATATAATGCTTTCTCTACCCCCTAAAACTAGCCTATATAAGTAGACAGAGAACGAATATATTTTAGTCTATATTTTATGCTCTTTCTTTACTAGCTAGTCTCTAGTTTTACATAACTTAATACTCACTATATGGTTAATAATGTTACCACTATTTATGGGTGGTGCTTTATGCTGATAATTTTTTTATCTACTAATATTTGTTCAATCTGAATGATATACCTATTCTCCTCTCTATGCTACCTTCAGTCAAAATAGGCTGGGAGGTATTAGTGCTAACTCTTCTATGTATACCACCAGTCTGATTCCTAGTAAGACATTAAGGTGATCCCTAACCATATTGCTGCAACCTTCTATTTTGTTATTATTTATCCCATGCTATTTCGTAGTTTGCAAGCGATCGTCTTTGTCTTTAATATTTAGCTGGTTTGCATTTTATGATATCATATGAAGTTCTTATCTCCTTTGGAAAAGCTCTTTAGGATTGGTATGCCCCTCTATCATTAGCCCATTTAATTTAACCCTATCGCCAACCAGTTACACTACAGTTGCTCTTCCCATATCCAGTAAGCTTTCCTTCCTAATGCCATTTTATATCGTCAGATATTGGATGTTGTTCACCTAATAGTACTACGGTCCATATGTGACCACTCCATCTCAAGTGGTGCCTTACCCGCTGAAAAACTACCTTGAACAAGCCATTGGGACCTATAGGATCTCTGACATGATTACCATATCGCAGCTGTTTTTCCCCCCCTATATTAAAGGGTCCAAGGCCAGTCATTTATGAAAGCTATTGTATATATAAAATGGAGGTTTCCGTTGATATTTTGATACTTCTTATGTTTGTCATTTTTTTTATTTGACATATTTCATTGTATTGTGTCCTATGACGAATTGTTGTCATTTACGAAATGCACCATTTATTATATGTCTTCTTTTTCGGAAAACCTCAATAAAAGTAGGGAGGTAACCACAGGAATGTGCACATATCTGAACCGCTTTATGGCAGGAGTTTTGCTAGAATGTTATACATTTACAAGAGCACTAGATGCCAACGTAGCGCTCCAGACACCTACCTAAGTATCTCTTCCACAAATAATACAATGAGAACAAAGACATTTGATAATAGAAGTGTATGATTGGTCTAAATAAGGAAAGAATAAAAATGGGGGTTCATTTTCCTTTAACTCTGAAAATTGTGCTTTTTCCACTGCCTCTACAGAGAATGAAGCACATCCTGTGGTATCAAGAACATTAACCCTGCAACATTCTATATAGTGATGCATGATCAGTGCAGGAGCCCACTTACATTTGTCACAAATTAGTTACAGCAAAGGAGAAATGGGTATGCCTCTAGATTGCAAAACAAAGCTTATCTTGCTAACAAAATTACGTGTTTGAAAGATTTTTAATAGAAACAGAGAATTTGACAGTAGATAGGAACCAAAAGGCCCATCAAGTCTACCCATATTACACTTTACTGTTTTCTTAGGATAGCCTTGTATTTACCTTCTCTATTGGAAGTTTAATCCATGAATCCACCACTCTTTCTGTAAAAAAAAAAAATGCTTCCTTGTTTTTCTCTTTAATCTGCTACTTAAGATTGTGACCCCTTGTTTTGGTATTTCTTTTTATAAAAAACAGACTTGCTGACTGTTTAAAACATTTTGTTTGTATGCAGATCTTTTGAAATGCACTGATTCATTATATATATCATCCATATATTAAAACAATTACTTAATGTCCCTTTAATTTACTTTCCACATTCACAGTGGATCTGGGTCTTTTTACTGTGGGACTAATATAAATATTAAAAAGAAAGAATTGCCCTTGAAATATACGGCATGGCGATCACTTGTAACATTCTCCAGTTTTGTTGAGAATCCAATTTGTTCAGAAAAAAAAGAAAATGTTATGCTTGTTATTCATTTAGAGACCGTCTGCCTCTGAAGAGGTTAAATCATATCAAGATACTGTAACAAAAATGAAGTACATAATTGCCGTTGAAAGTGAGGGATAATGGGAGAGCGTGCCCAGTGGGGTGCCCCAGTAACTCAGAAGCTCAGGAATAAATCATAACGTGAACAAAGTGTTCTGCAGATGAAAAGACCATTTAGGCAACCTTTAATTATATCTGTATAGATAATAAATGTGCACATGCATGTAAGCGAATGTTCAAGTGTGCATGTTATTATATACAGTTAGTCAGCAACTGGTTTTCTCTTTGGAGATACTGAATTATGTAGATAGACAGAGATAGATACATTAGATAGATAGATAGATAGATAGATAGATAGATGATAGATAGATAGACACAGACAGATAGATGATAGATAGATAGAGATAGATGATAGATAGATAGATAGATAGATAGATAGATAGATAGATAGATAGATAGATAGATAGATAGATAGATAGATGATAGACAGATAGAGATGATGATATATAGATAGATGATAGACAGATAGAGATTATGATAAATAGATATATAGATAAATAGATATGTAGATAGATAATTAGATAGATGATAGATAGAGATGATAGATAGATGATAGATAGATAACTAGATATATAGATAGTTAGATAGATAATTAGATAGATGATAGATAGATAAATAAAGATGATAGATGATAGATAGATGACAGATAGATAGATAGATAGATAGATAGATAGTTAGATAGATAGATAATTAGATAGATAAAGATGATAGATGATAGATAGATGATAGATAGATAGATAGATGATAGATAGATAGATAGATAGATAAAGATGACAGATGATAGATAGATGATAGATAGATAGATAGATAGATAGATAGATAGATAGATAGATGATAGATAGATAGATAATTAGATAGATGATAGATAGATAGATAGATAAAGATGATAGATGATAGATAGATAGATAGATAGATGATTGATTGATTGATAGATAGATAGATGATAGATAGATAGATAGATAGATAGATAAAGATGATAGATTATAGATAGATGAGACATAAATAGATAGATAGATAGATGATTGATAGATAGATGATTGATAGATAGATAGATAGATGATAGATAGATAGATAGATAGATAATTGATAGATAGATAGATAGATGATAGATGATAGATAGATAGATAGATAGATAGATAGATAGATAGATAGATAGATGATAGATAGATGATAGATAGATAGATAGATAAAGATGATAGATGATAGATAGATTGATAGATAGATAGATAGATAGATGATTGATAGATAAATAGATAGATAGATAGATAGATAGATGATAGATAGATAGATAGATAGATAGATAGATAGATAGATAGATAGATGATTGATAGATAGATGATAGATAGATGTGTGCATAAAAGAGGCATATTTGATAACAGCAATGAACTGGAACTTATTTAAAATGACAAACTCTTTTTGAATCAACAGTTCAATTTTTATTTTTGTATCTATAAAAGAGATGGAAAAGTCGAAATTAAGCTTTCATGATTCAGACAGAGCATGCAATTCTAAACAGCTTTATGGTTTACTTATATTACCTAATTCTCTTTGTTCTCTCAGTAAACCATACTAGGTAAACTCAGGCGCAACAAAGCACTACTGAGAACTAGCTGCTGATTGGTGGCTGCTCATCTATGCTTTTTGTCATTGGCTCACCAGATCTTTAATAGAAGTAAATTGAAAACAAGTTCTTTAAAAATATATGCTCTGTCTGAATCATGAAAGAAACATTTTGGGTTTCATGTCCTTTTAAAGCATGAATCTTTTTTGAGTTCCTGTCATATGACTCCTTATGCATTAAAGGGACAATAAAATAAAAATTAAACTTTCATGATTCGGATAGAGAATGACATTTTAAACAACTTTCCAATTTACTTCTGTTATCAAATTTGCTTTGTACTCTTGGTATCTTTTATTGAAGAGTAAAACTTGGTAGGCCCAAAGGAGCTCATGAGTGTGCACACATTTATAGTACTCTATGGCAGCAGTGTTTTGCAACATTATGTGTAGCTTTGTTAAAAAGGTTACTGTAACATCCACTGCGAGTGGGGAAATAGCAGACACTCCCCCTCCCTATTCCTCTGCATATGAAAATACCCTTTACACAAACAGAAGCAAGCTTGAATAGGTATACCTCGGTATTCTCCTGAAACATTGGGGCTTGGTTAAGAGTCTGAAAATCAGTGCAATGTTATTTAAAAATAAGCAAAACTATCCATTTAAAAAAAAACCTGTATGGGCTATATAAATGGATCATCTACAATTTACAAAACATTTATGCAAAGAAAATCTAGTGTATAATGTCCCTTTAAAGGACAAGTCAACACAGTAGATTTGCATAATCAACAAATGCAAGATAACAAGACAATGCAATAGCACTTAGTCTGAACTTCAAATGAGTAGTAGATTTTTTTTCTGACAATTTTAAAAGTTATGTCTTTTTCCACTCCCCCTGTACCATGTGACAGCCATCATCCAATCACAAATGCATACATATACCATGTAACAGCCATCAGCCATTCACAAATGCATACACACTTATTCTTGCACATGCTCAGTAGGAGCTGGTGACTCAAAACGTTTAAATATAAAAAGAACGCACATTTTGTTAATAGAAGTAAATTGGAAAGTTGTTTAAAGTGGCTGCTCTATCTGAATAATAAAAGTTTAAATTTGATTGAGTGTCCCTTTAAGTTTTGCTTTTACCTTTCTGGCACAATAAACTATCACAATGAAATTACAAATACCTAAAGAGGGATCTTGAGATATAGTTCCACTGGGAACCAAGAATCACAGTAGACGTTCCAGATCTGGTGGACTTATGCCCTGCCAATCTGATTCTTTATGTTTTCCTACTCTCAATTACATCCTAAGCTCTTGGGAGATCCCAGTCCCTATTATATTTCATACCTACACCAAGTCTTGCATTTCTTTGGTATCTCTAACTAAATTGTCAAGCTCTGCGTGCAGTTCTTGTACTGTATAAAATAAAATAGATATTCCAACAACTGAGTAAAAACCATTCTTCGAACAAACAATTCAGGCTGAACAAACACTAATAACTGAGATAGTCAGCTAAGAATGAAACGCTGAACAATGTCCGAAAAGATCCCATGTATAATTCATCTGATTATTATTATTTTTTTGTTTGTTTAGTATTTTTTTTCTTCAACATTTGCAAGTGGTGTGTGAAAGGAAATCAACAAAGCTCATATTTATTTACCTTGAGGTTTATTTATTCCAGTTCAGGATTTTTAACTGCAGGAATCAAAGCATCTTCACATTCTGTTATTATTTAAATCTGTAGAATGTAAAGCTGACATTTTAGCCTATTTAGAAATGAATATATATAGATAGATAGATGGCAGATAAATAGTTAGATAGAAAATTATATATATACATATATATATATATATATATATATATTTATATATATATATATATAGAGAGAGAGAGAGAGAGAGAGAGAGAGAGAGAGAGAGAGATGCAAAAAAATGGCACACACTAATGTAGCAACCACCCGGTGCACTGCAAATAGGAGTATTGCATGTAGGTCAGTTTTTCCAAATACACACTCAGCCTGGGTGTTTAGGAGGTATCCGGAAAGAAGCAGGCAACACAGGATTGTCAATCAAGCCTTATTTTCTTTGATTGACAATCCTGTGTTGCCTGCTTCTTTCCGGATATCTCCTAAACACCCAGGCTGAGTGTGTATTTGGAAAAACTGACCTACATATATATATATATATATATATATATATATATACAGACACACACACACACAGTATATATATATATATATATAAATTATTCTTATTTTTTTCAAATAATTATATTCTATCATTGTTGAGTTATGGCCCAACTATTTCAAAATGCTGTGGATTTACTGCTAAGATCATAAAGTTAATTGAAGATCGGTTTTGAAAATCTATATATCTGTGATGTTTTCATTACTGAAATGTAGATATGCTTTTTCCAGTTTTTGAATATTTAAGACTATATCAAGCAAAGAGAACTAAAGGGGTCTCTGCTTTTGTTTTAAAAGAGAAGATTTTTTTTTTTTGTAGCGGCTTGGTAGGATCAATTAATCCAATTTTCTACCACTTACAATATCACCATGCGTGTACGCAGATTTTTTTTCAGGAGGTGCGGGCAAACCCCCCCCAATAAAAAAGCCAACCCATAAAGCTCCCCAAGTACAATTAAGTCAGTGGCAATATGTTCAGCAGGAGAGTGTTGCTTTAAGTACAAATGAGTTGCACATCATTTTAAATGATAGTTAACTGGTGTATAAACAGCAAAAAAAAGTAGGTGCTTACATTTGGATATAATGGCCCAGATTTAACAATGACCGGGCGGACAGGGGCAAATACACTGCCCACATATATCATTGCACGCTACTCCAATTGTGCCATGCCGCCCCCTGCTTGTGCAAAGCCATTCGTACACGAGCAGGGGCTGTCAATATCCTTGGTCAGAAAAGTCTGGGGGTATTGAGATACACCACTTATCAATTGGCGTTAATGGGTTAAGAAGCAGAGGTCTGATGACCGCTGCTTCTTAACTCTCAACTGCATGCTCACTCACTGGGGCTTGCAGCCAAAGGTGCTCGAAGCTGCCATTGCAGATTCATAAATGGAGCTGGGGGGATTTGGTCCGTTTGCTCTCTACTTTTGGATGCCCATTGATGTCAGGAGAGTTTATCATTTATTTTATTAAAATCTGCTCTGTGATTCTGCATTATTTCTGGGCAGATGGCTAGCATTACATGAATGAGTACATTTTGATTTATACATATGTATAATAATCTTGGGCAGATGCCAAGCATGTGCCAGTCACTGCTTGTCTCAGTCTGGCATGCAGAGCTACTTTAAAAGATGAACAAAAAAAGCAAAGAAATGTAGAATGAGATCTCAGTACAGGCAGAGTTGCATCTTTAAGAAAGCAAAGACCATATATTTTGTATTGCAGCTGAATTTTAGTGTTGGTATCACACTAGACACACTCATTTTGAGTGACAGAGAGCTATGTTTGAGTTTTGATTGATCATTATGACCAGCCATGCAAGGAGTTGATAATGGCATGACTAAGGGCCTATTGCAGGCTTGAAATGTTGTTGTTTTTTGTACCTTTGGACCCAGTGAAAAAATAAAGGTATTTTTATAAATTTTGGAGGCTGGAAATGATATGAATTAAGGAGCTGCTAATGTCAGATACTATATTATTGGTTTTGCAAAGCTCCCAGTTATCCTGCATCTTGTGGGATTGTCATGGTTTCGAGCTCTATACCACATTTCCTCCTGTAGCTCTGCCTCCCTTATAAAAGTACCAGTTTATGTAAGTGAAACTAGAGAATACTTAGCCATACCCTCAACTTCCTCCACATGACCCTTGGACAACCAAACTCCACCTATGGAAGACCCATAGCCCCACCCACACATCATAAACCAGCCCACTAAAAATCCATTACACCGCTCATATGCCTCCCTCGTCCAGGAAATCTTAGTATGAGTACCTATATCATACAGGAACATCATCCTTTTTTTTCATCTCTCTCCAATCTCTTATGTTTCTCAAGTGAGAGATTGCAAGGAATGGTTCATCGGAAGAAAAATAGACACACTTAACTTTAATTGATGTAATTATTATTTTATTTTGTTTATTTGGTAATGTAAACATTGTATGACATGGAAACTTGTATATTTTGATGAGATATATTTGTTCAATTGAGTATGTCATTAAAATAAAGAGATATACATAATAATAAAGGAACATCTCATAATGATGCTTATCTACTCTTAAAGGGACACTAAACACCTTGAAATTACAAGACATATCTGCTGCCTTGCAATAGAATAGCATATCAAGACGAATTAATACCTTGATTGCTGTAATTGTTTCCAATATCAAAAATTCCCTGCCTTATTTGAATCTATTACTGGAGTATACAAGACTAACCACAGACATTATGTTAGCATTGTTTTGCATTTTATTAACAGGTAATAAGACCATTTTAGGGACAAATATGAAGCAGTATTAGCCATGAGAAATATGTAATGTGTATCTCCAGTTCTGAGACTGATTTTTTTTTTTAAATTAACAAATACAATTTTTTTTTAAAGAAGTGGATGTCTTTGTAAAGGAAGTAAAAAGACAAATTTAAACATATAAAGTAAAAACTGAAATCAGTAAGGTGGAAGGAACCAGCCATTAGTAGATATAACAGGAGAATGACCCACAGACCCTTATTCCACTATCTAGAAGATGCCATTGGAAATTCCACTTGTGAGATAAACGGGGAGATCACATCTTCATTACTGTCCAGCAGTAAAAGGATAACAGGTTTGGATAACCTACAAGATAGCACCAGTCCATCACCAGATACAACCTAATACATGGCTGCACATCTATTTTCCAATATCAGGATTGGATGGTCGGCAGTGATTGACGATGTTACTGCCAAGGAATGTTTTTTGGCCAAGAAGATTAGATATCTTAATTGAGTAGACACATCAAGTTGACATTTAATGGCATTTTCTCTTTTTTTTTTTTTTCTTTCTTTCTTTTTTTCTTTCTTTTTTTATTTAATAAACAACGTAAAAATCCCAAACATAAAAAACAAAAAACATATTTTAGCATCACCAACACTAAAGTTTTGCAATACTTTTACTGTCTAATAACATTAAACACATTTTATGCTCTGTATTTTTTTAATCATAAAAAAATAATTCAAACTTCTAATTAATCATTTTTTGTTGCTGCATATTTATAGCACAAAATAGTTTAAAAAATAAAATTGAATAAAAATGTTTTTAAAAAGAAGTTTCCTCATATTCTGGCAGTTTATTGTATCGAAATTGAACTAATGAAATATTGCTTGTTGAAAACTGTGTCAAAATATTGATAATTTAACAGTGATATCTAAATATGCCAGCCAAGTCAAAATAAAACTTTTATGATTCAGATAGGGCATGTAATTTTAAACAAATTTAAAAATGTACTTTTATCAAATTTGCTTTGTTCTCTTGGTATTCTTTGTTGAAAGCTAAACCTAGGTAGACTCATATGCTAATTTCTAAACCATTGAAGTCTGCCTCTTATCTCAGAGCATTTCGACAGTTTTCACAGTTAGACAGGGCTAGTTCATATGTGTCATATAGATAAACACTGAGCTCCCTCTCTTGGAGTTATTTATGAGTCAGCACTGATTGGCTGAAATGCAAGTCTGTCAAAAGAACTGAAATAAGGGGGCAGTCTGCAGAGGCTTAGATACAAGGTAATAACAGAGGTAAATAGAGTATTATTATACTTATACTTTACTTATGCAAAACTGGGGAATGGGTAATAAAAGGATTATCTATCTTTTTAAACAAAACAAGAAACATTTCAAGTATACTGTCCCTTTAAATGTTGCCTTACTGATTAGGGTAACATTTAGGATTAAAGGGACAGTCTAGTCCAAAATAAACTTTCATGATTCAGATAGAGCATGTAATTTTAAACAATTTTCCAATTTACTTTTATCACCAATTTTGCTTTGTTTTATTGGTATTCTTAGTTGAAAGCTTAATGTAGGAGGTTCATATGCTAATTTCTTAGACCTTGAAGGCCACCTCTTTTCAGAACGCATTTTAACAGTTTTTCACCACTAGAGGGTGTTAGTTCATGTGTTTCATATAGATAACACTGTGCTCATGCACGTGAAGTTACCTGGGAGCCAGCACTGATTGTCTAAACTGCAAGTCTGTCAAAAGAACTGAAATAAAGGGGCAGTTTGCAGAGGCTTAGATACAAGATAATCACAGAGGTAAAAAGTATATAAATATAACTGTTGGTTATGCAAAACTGGGGAATGGGTAATAAAGAGATTATCTATCTTTTAAAACAATAACAATTCTGGTGTAGACTGTTCCTTTAAGGATGGAATCAGTGTTTAGGATTCGTTTTAGCATGGGCATCCACATAAAAATATATTTCAACATTTACAGGGTAAAAAAATATCACTACAGTTCACCAATAAGAGGATAAAAGTTACTAGTACAGAGGGAAATTGTTCCTAGTCCACTCACTTTAAAAAATAGGTAAAATTCTTACTTATCCATGCTAATGTATTACTAAAAAGACACACTCACTCATCAGACTATATGTAATGATATAATTGTACCAGCATTCAAACATAACACGTGCACTGAAAGTTAGCAGTGGTTTAAATGAAGCCAGTTAAGACAATATTGACTTGATACACTCCAATGCTTTTTTGAAGAAAATATGGGAGACTAAGGAATGAACAAATTCCATGTAGAACATTGACTAATTATACAGTAGTTATTGAAAAAAACATTGTACAACTTAATACAGTTTGGTTCAACAAAATTCTTCATAGAAATCATCTTCTATCACACAGTCTAGCCTAATACATTCAACAATTTTCTGAAAATCGGAGAATTCTATTTCTAATTTAAGGTACAATGGGAGAAAAGACAGTAAACTATCAGATAAATCAAAATGATTAAGGGACCAGTCAATACAGCAGCTTTGATAAATCAACAAATGCATGATAATAAAACAATGCAATACAACTTAGGGGCATATTTATGAATGTGCGAGCGGACATGATACGGAGCAGCGTATCATGTCCACCGCACATCGATAAATGCAGACAGCATATGCTGTCAGCATTTATAATTGCACCAGCAGTTCTTGTGACTTGCTGATGCAATGCCGGCCCCTGCAGATTTGCGGCCAATCGGCCGCTAGGAGGGGATGTCAATCAACCTGATCGTATTCAATCAGGTTGATTTCTGCCTCAGAGCAGGTGTACAAGTTATGAAGCAGCGGTCTAAAGACTTCTGTTTTCGGTGAGCCTTCTGATAAACATGCTCCTTAGTCTGAACTTCAAATAAGTAGTAGATTTTTTTCTAACAAATTTTAAAGTTATGTCGATTTCCACTCCCCCTGTACCATGTGACAGCCATCAGCCAATCACAAATGCATGTACGTATATTCTGTGAATTCTTGCACATGCTCAGTAGGAGCTGGTGACTTAAAAAGTGTAAATATAAAAAAAAAAGTGCACATTTTTTAATGGTTGTAAATTGGAAAGTTGTTTATAATTGCATGCTCTATCTGAATCATTAAAGTTTAATTTTACCTGAGTGTCCCTTTAATTAAAAGGACATGAAACCCAAAAAAAATATTTCATGATTTAGATAGAGAATGCAATTTTAAAAAAAAAGTTTCAAATTTACTTCTATTATCAAATTTGTGTCATTCTCATCTTATTCTTTGTTAAAGAGATATCTAGATAGGTATCGTGCACATGTCTGGAGCACTACATGACAGGAAAAAGTGCTGCCCTCTAGTGCTCCTGCTAATGTATAACATTGTTTGGGCTCCAGTTATCAAGCAGTAGAAGTGAGAGCACAGGATTGCAGCATCCGCTGCCTGCTAACCCCAATCATGGTGATCTACCTAGGTAGGGCATTCACTGCAATGCACATGCGCAATAGTAGCCTGTGATGTAGTTGTGTACGTCACCAACAGACTTACAATGGCCACTCACTCCCAGAGCTATGGCAGCCACAGAGGATCAAAACTTCTATATAAAATACTTTTAATCAGATGGGGCTGTTTTGTTGAATTAATGTTTGTGTTTCCCACATGATTTAAATGTTTTCTGTGACCCTATATACTTAATTAATTGTGTGACAACCAGGATCAGCAGAAATAGCACAGTGCTATGCTAAACTACACTATGTTCATGCGCTATTCCAGGAATAAGTTCGTAATGATTGGTTGCCTAATTTTATGCTGGAAAAGCCTATTTTTTAGGGCTGTGTTTGGAGGAGCCAATCTGAGCTTTAGTCCACAGACAACAAGGCTAGCAACTGCCATAAAGTTCGTACAAAGTTTTACAGTTGTTATCAGTTAAAGCCTTTAATGGACAGATATGTTGTAGAGTTAGCTTTTGAGAAGTCAGAGAGGTGCATTTGATGTTTTGAGAAGTAGGAATTGTTCATTTTCAGAGCTAAATTACATAAAATGAGTGCATTGCAATCAACTGATTATATTTTGGGAGTTGCTATCTTTGTACATCCCACTTGGAAATGCTACTGATGTAAAACACATAGGGCTCCATTTACCAAGTAGCGATTGCTGCTTGGGAGGCCGTTCTTTCAGGCTTGTCTTAAATGATAGTCTTTAAACCGCTGCTCCTTAACCTGTCCGCCATCTAAAAGGTGGCAGATTGAAATCATCCCAAACTGATTATGACTGACAGCACCTGTTAGCGGACGATTGGCCTACGGCGAGCTTGAGGCGATATTGCAGAAACATTGCTGATGCAATGCTTGTGTAATGTTAAATGCGGGCAGTGTATGCTGTCTGCTCACAGCGAGGTTCAGCAGACATGTCTGCCGTCCAATAGTAAATGGAGCCCAATGTCTCTTGTTAAACCATATAAAAATATACAGTTATGTGAAGCAAATAGTTTTTAATAACGACTAATGTATCTGAGCTTATAAATGTCATTATTGCTATGGAAACAGCAACCAGGCAGCAAGGTGCACAGTTGTTATCCTTGAAAGGAATATTGTCTGTAGGATTTCGGTGTTTAATACAAGCTTAACACAGAATATTGTGTAAAGTATTGAGCAAGTTCACCTTTGATTTTTACACCTCAATTTAACTAAAAATGTTGTGTGTATCATTTCTTAAAAAGAAATTGGTCTTTCATATCTATCCTGGCACTTAATCAGATAGAGGGGCCGAATTATCAAGCTCAGATTGGAGCTTGATGCCCCTGTTTCCGCGCGAGCCTAAAGACCGCTGCTACATAACTGATCCGCTGCCTCTGAGGCTGCGGGTCTTCAATCTGCCCAATCCTATACGATTGGGCTGATTGACAAGAACTGCTTGTGCAACTATAAATGCCGACAGCGTATGCTGAAGGCATTTATCGATGTGCGGGGAACATGATACGCTACATCGTATCATGTACGTTCGCATTTTTAGTAAAAATATAATAGTGTGCTGTACCAAACTGAAATGGATTCTACAGGTTTTGTATCAACAGATAATAGCCCAGAAGGATGCTTCGTGCTTGAAGAAAGTCATTGAATCTTTTCAACTGAAAAACAAGAAAAATTATAAACTTCCATGGGGAAAATGGATCTTAATTTTTTTAATAACCATCTGTTTCTTCAGTTATGAATGTAGACAACAAACCACAGAACTATTGAAAATCTCTGTGACTTTGCAAATTGTAGAAATCAAAGATGTTTAATACATAGCAGTTGTATAAAATACACCATTTACACTCATCAGTACCTAGAAATTACAGTAGTTATTAGCCACACCACTAAATCGTATGTGATTGTAGTAGTTTGCAAATCTGAAAATGTAAAACTCTTCATACAGAGGCAAGACCTTATGTAACGCACAGGGTTCTTAGGTGCCAAATTATCAAGATGCTCCTGTTTCCACGCAAGCCTTTAGGCTCGCTGGAAACAGCAGTTATGAAGAAGCGGTCTAACTGGTCCGCCACATCTGAGGCAGAGGTCTGCAAACCTCCGTGAATTAGCAGGGGGCGACATTGCACAAGCAGTTCTGGTGAACTGCTTGTGCAATATTAAATGCCGACAGCGTATGCTGTTGGCATTCAGCAATGTCTGTCGGATATGATACTCTATAGCGTATTATGTTGGACAGACATTGATAAATCGGCCCCTTAGGCTTCACTAGACAAATATGTATTGCTGGGTTTAGGACAGGTTTGGTTTGGAACTTATGGTAAACCTAAGGAAGGAGCTTTAGGTATGGACCATTGCTAGACCCCACTTACCACTTTACCCCATCATTTTTAGAGAACATATTGCAATGTTATTGGTAACAATCAATCAGAACAGTGATGCTGAATGTTTGTAGGTAGGGAGGTTTTTATAGGTGATGACCAGACACAGATTAGCACAGTTTAGGCTATAAACAAGGGTCAAAGTTGATGCTATACAGAACTGGAAAATAAAGATGTCATTTATATTAGCAACCTGACCCATCAATGCGCACTTATTATGGAGAACTTGGTATGAGACCTGACAGATGCAAAAAACAGATAACTACAAAGTGTTTAAAAAAAGGATATATTTCAGTATTCTATCATATTGTCCTGTATGTTTCGTTTAGCGGATATGGTTGTCCTTTCACCTTCTTTCCTGGTCATTGCTGATACCACAGTGTAAAACACTAACCTTTACACTTTACTAAAATGAAACAGCAGATGGGTCTTAAAAGAAATTGCCATGGAAACCTCTCTGGGCAATGTGTTCATGGAAGCAATATTTCTTGCATTGTGAGCACTCAGAGGAGCAGATGTCCCTAGAGATATGTATACAAAGGACATGGGAAGGACAGCATCCTTGGGAAATGCTTGAAATTTGGGATTCAGAACTGAACTTCTGTCCGAAGCCAGGACATGGACTGGGGACGGGGTCTTTCTAATAACACAGAGCCTTCATTAGGGGCCGAGTCTAACCTGAAACAAATTAGAGATTGAGTTTATGTTTTAACAGGTAAAGAAAGTAACATTCTATTCTTGTGTTTACTTTAAAACAGTAAATAGAGTTGTGAGAGTTATTTTTATGTCAGTGAGCAATTTGTCCCTATTTTCATTATCAATTTTAACATAGGTAACTTAATGGGACATTAAACCCAAATGTTTTCTTTCATAACTTTCTAATTTACTTCTATTATCAAACTTGCTTATATCTCTTGGTATGCTTCACTGAAAGGGTAGCAATGCACTACTAGGAGCTAGCTGAACACATTGGGTGAGCCAATGACAAGAGGCATATATATGTAGCCACCAGCTAGTTTCCAGCATTGCTGCTCCTGAGCCTTCCTAGGTAAAGAATATCAAGAAAATGAATTAATTTAGATAATGGAAGTAAGTTGGAAAATGTTTATGAGTTGAATGTTTTTTTTTTAGATGTATTATACAATATTTTTGCATCTAATTCTACTTAATAATCAAAACAAAAATAACTTGCAAAAGAATGTAAGAATTTATTATGGATTCCTAGAACCAAGGATTGAGCTTGTTTTACTCTTGGATGACCCATTCCCTCCTTCTGTCTTTACTCTGAAACCAGAACCAAGGCATCTAGGTTACAGAGATCTACAGACAAAAATGCTAATCTGCTGTTCAGTACTAATTCCCATCAGCCATCCCACCACAGAAAGTAGGTAATTAGACCTTGTCCAGAGGCGTAACTAGAAACCACAGGGCCCATGTGCAAGAATCTAACAAGGCCCCCCTTACATGTCCCCCTACATGTCTGCAAAAGGAAGTACTCTGTGCCCACAGTCTGTGAGATGGTCTGACCCCTATTACTGTATATAGTGACACTGTTTAACCCACCAGTACTGTATATAGTCAGTTAGTGTCACAGTCTGTAATCTGCCGGTGAGATGGTCTGACCCCTATTACTGTATATAGTGACACTGTTTAACCCACCAGTACTGTATATAGTGAGTTAGTGGCACAGTCTGTAATCTGCCAGTGAGATAGCTGGCCTGACCCTACCCACCCCAGTATTTTATAAAGTGACCACAGTAGTCAGTGACATGGTCCAGCCCCCCCCGTACTGTATATTAGGGTTGCCACCCATCCCTTAAAATGCAAAACACTTATGAATTACACATGCTGCAGGGTGTGCATGGAGGAATATGAATACTGCTGTCCAGAAACACAATACATGTTCCTCCGTGCACACCCTGCAGCATGTGTAACTCATAAGTGTCCAGGAAAACATGGCTGAGGTGGCAACCCTAACTGTATATAGTGGTACTGTGTAGTGACACTGTTTACCCCCTGCCCCCCATGCTGTAGTAATAAAGGTCTGTAATTTGCTGGTTCCACAAACATACACACACACACACACATACATACATACATACATACATACATACGTACATACATACACACACAGTCACATACATACATATGTACATACTGTCATGAGATGCAGGACATATGCAGGACACAGCAATGATGGTACAACTCTATTTTATTACAGAGCATAACAATACACATCCAGACAGGTTGATTGTACTAAACTAACTGCGACACAGACACCGGACCTAAGCCCCGCCCACATGCTAGTGACATCACATCCTGCTATCATCACATCTTCCCCTTTTTCAAAGACAAAGCATACATTCGCATATATTAACTAACAAGGTACACCAACAGGGTATACAACAACATTTTGTTTTAGAACATTATAAAAACAGATAGATTAGAAAACATGAACAAATAAATTACATCCTGACTTGGACATCGGGGTAGACTACCCTAGTCCACAGTGACCATGGGATTATTCTGCCCATACTTCCGGTCACTGTTCTAGCTAAAGTCAGTCCCTGTATCGGGCCGGAAGCCTCACCACTCTTCCGCTTGATGTAACTTTGCATGAACTGTCCTCTGATACAGAAGATGGTGAACAAGAGTCTGCTGGAGGCAAAGATATATCCCCGCTATGATCTTGCTGAGGGGAAGGCACCTCTCTTAGAACAGGGGATCCCACCGGCGGTGGTATTGAGGTATCCGGTTCCAGACTCTCAGGTACAGGCTGAAGATGTCTTCGGTTACGGCGTGTAACCGTCCCTCCCTCTGTAAGGACTGTGTAAGACCTTGGTTCTGGAGAGCGGCCCACTACCGTAGCAGGCGTCTTCCATTTCTTCTCATCATCCAGTTTAATTCTGACACTTTGGCCCGCTTTCAGTTCCTGTAAAGGCCTGACAGAATGTCTCCTGTCGTAGAAGAAACGATAACCCTTTTTGGCCTCTTCATCCCTCCTAAGGACTTCGTCCCGAGGAACAGGGCCAGGCGGCTTGAAGACACCCACTGAGGGTAAAGTGGTGCGAATCTGGCGTCCTAGCATCAGCTGTGCCGGGCTAAACCCGGTGGCTTGAATGGGCGTCGCCCTGTATGACAAGAGGGCTAGGTACGGTTCAGATTGCTTTAGAATGAATTTTGTTGTTTGAACTGCCCTTTCAGCCATTCCGTTGGCCTGCGGATAATGTGGACTTGACGTGGAATGTACAAAATCATATTCCCTGCTGAAAACACTGAACTCTGTAGAAGCGAACTGCATGCCATTATCACTCACCAGCTCCATTGGAATGCCCCAGCGGGCGAACAAGCTCTTCAGGCGAATGATAACGGCCTGACTTGTGATATCATTCAGGGGTGCTATTTCCAAATACCTGGAATAGTAGTCGATAACAACAAGAAACTTTTTCCCGTGCAGTTCGCACAAATCAGCAGCTATTTTCTGCCACGGCCCCGCAGGCAGCGGAGTAGACATTAAGGGCTCCCTTCTCTGAGTAGGCCGGCGTTCCCGGCAAAAGGCACATTTAGACACATGATTTGCAATGTCGGAGCTGATCCCAGGCCACCACACAGCTGTAGCTGCTCTTTCTCTGCACTTTGTAATGCCTAAGTGGCCATCGTGAATCCTGTTTAACATCTCCTTCCTCATGCTGACAGGAATTACAATACGGTCTTGGAACAGCACCAACCCCTCCAGCTCCGTGAGCTGCGACCTCTCTGGCTGGTAAGCATTTAAAGACATCCAGGCTGCCCGGCTCTCGGGCCAGCCATCTCTTATGTACCTTATAACTTCTTGCAGATCTGTGTCCAAATATGTCTCTTTCTTTATCTCTTCCAGTTTCCTTGAAGAAATGGACTTAGAGGCCAGAACTGAATCAACATACACTTTTACATCCGATTCTGTGGAGGATTCTTCAGCAGCAGCCAGCGGGAGCCTGGACAGTGTATCTGCCACAACCAGCTGCTTCCCCGGCACATGCACTGCCTGAACATTGAACCTGAGTAGTCTCATTAAAAGTCTCTGGCATCTCAAGGGTGTTTTGTCGATGTCATAAGAATTGATAAGAGGGACTAGCGGTTTGTGGTCAGTTTCCAGACTAAATTTCTCCAAACCCACTAGATAACGCTGAAAGCGTTCACAGGCCCAAACTGCAGCCAGGCACTCTTTCTCAATTTGAGCGTATTTTGACTCCGCAGCCGTCAGTGTGCGGGAACAGTAGGCGATGGGCTGTAGTTTGTTGTCATTCAGCTGCAGGAGTGCAGCCCCCAACCCATAACTGCTTGCATCAGCACTAACCACAGTCTTTTTTGAAGGGTCGTAGAACCCCAGCACTGGGGCAGACCCCAGCAGGGACTTAGCATGCAGGAACGCTTTTTCTTGTGAGGGTCCCCAGACCCAGGCAACATCTTTCTTAAGCAACTCTGTGATAGGGTGCAAAACTGTAGATAAATCTGGAAGAAACTTGCCCACGTAATTTACAAGGCCCAATATCTGTCTCAGCTCATGTACATCCGAAGGGCTTTTCATCTGTTCGATAGCCCGAATTTTCTCGGGGTCCGGCTTGATGCCATCCCCGTTGATGATATGCCCAAAGTAGCATAATTCAGTTTTCCTAAAATGACATTTTTCTTTATTCAGCTTCAGCCCAGACTCTTTGATAGCCTGCAGCACACAACTCAAACGCTGATCATGCTCTTCCACTGTAGACCCATACACTAGAATGTCGTCCATGACGACTGCTGTGCCCACGTGGCCACTCAGGAGAGAACTCATTTCCCTCTGAAAGATCTCAGGAGCGGAGGATATCCCAAAGGGAAGTCTGCAGAAGCAGAACCGACCTACCGGAGTGATGAAGGTAGTCAGTTTGCGGCACTTTGGATCCAGGGGGATCTGCCAAAAGCCGCTAGAAGCGTCTAATGTGGAAAAGAACTTCGCCCCAGCCAACTTCGGGGCTATATCTTCCAATGTCGGCAGCACAAATCTCTCCCTCTTCACTGCCTCATTCAACCTTTTCAGGTCCACACAGATGCGCACCTTTCCGTTTTTCTTTGCAACAGGAACAATGGGGGCACACCAATCAGTTGCTTCAACAACCTCTTCAATAACCCCCATAGACTTCATGCGCATGAGCTCTCTCTCCACTTGAGGCATGAGCGGGAACGGAATTCTACGAGGAGTAGAAATACTGTACGGGACTGCGTCACTTTTAAGTGCTATACGGACAGGTTTGCAGCTCAGTAGGCCCAACTCGCCAAACATATCTTCAGAGATCTCATTCACTCTGGCCACGAGGCCCAAGTCACAGGCTGCTTTTCTGCTCAATAAACTGTTAACACACTGACCTCGGATCACATGCACCCACATGGTGAACTTTTTTTGTTTGTACTCACAGCTGGCAAGAAATTTCCCCACACAATCAATGCGGCCACCAGGACTATGAACATTTGTAGTAACCTTCGCCAGCTGGGGCTGTCTAGGCAGTTTCATAAATTCAGCAAAAGACATTACAGTGATATCAGCTCCTGTGTCAATCTTAAAATCAACTTTGGCTCCCATTACAGTAAAAGTAACTTTCCAATCTTCCTCTGAGCTTGTCCGTTCCACCACAGACCCCACAAAAGACACTTCCTGACCCTCCTGGTCACTGTCCACCTGCATCTCCTTAATGTATTCAGTTTTACACACCACTTCAAAATGGCCTATTCTGTTACATTTTCTGCATCTTTTATCTCTGGCCGGGCATATAGCACTCTGATCATGAGCCCGGTAGCACCGTGTGCATCGGCCATGTTGCGCCCATCCACTTCTAGGCCTTTCCAGTACTTTAGATCTACCGCTCACACTGTGCCTTTCACTAGTAATTTTCCTAGACTGTTGCACTTCATCCACAATACTCTCAGACCTCAGATCAGCACTTTGCTTTTTCACCAGTTCACTCTGGCGGGCCATCCTAATAGCCCCGTCTAACGTTAAATCAGGCTCTAACTGCAGCTTCAGGGAGACTTCAGCATCTGCAATTCCAATAACTATTCTGTCTCTGATTTGCTCTTCTTTAGCAACACCAAACTCACAGAATTCAGCTAATTCATACAGGCTGCGCACAAATGACTCCACAGATTCTCCCACACGCTGATTACGTTTGTGAAAACAAGCTCTCTCATGAATCACATTTCTTTTGGGCACAAAGTGGGCACTGAGTTTATCCATAACTATATCAAAGTTAACTTCGTCCCCTTCTTGGAAAGTAAAAGCATTGAACACTGGCTCTACATCTTTCCCCATAGAATATAAAAGAGAATTAACTTGTACTTCACCACTCTCCTTGTTCAGTTTGGATGCAATCCTGAAGCGCTGAAACCGCTGACGCCATGTGGGCCAAGCTGCAGGCTGAGAAAAGTCAAAAGGCTCAGGTGGGGTAAACTTTGACATCGTCATCATCAGAAACAGAAGCGTAGTCCAGAACTTCTGACACCATGTCATGAGATGCAGGACATATGCAGGACACAGCAATGATGGTACAACTCTATTTTATTACAGAGCATAACAATACACATCCAGACAGGTTGATTGTACTAAACTAACTGCGACACAGACACCGGACCTAAGCCCCGCCCACATGCTAGTGACATCACATCCTGCTATCATCACACATACATACACACACAAACACACATAAACACCAATGGATAAAACAGAAAGACTTACCCCTGTAGTCAGAGACACTAGTAAAGTATCATGTCACACTCACATGATATCAGTGCAGGCAGTGGCAGGTCAACATTTTTTATTGATTTTTTTTTTTTTTTTAAGCTGGACCCCCCACCTTCAGTTGCGACCTCTGCACCCCCTGTAGTTTCGCCCCTGACCTTGTCCTAAAGAGACTTCTATCCAGCCCTTCTGACCAGGGATAGACTGTCTGTCCTCTACCTAGCACATCAGACCAGGAATAGACATTTAGTCCTGTGACCTGCACTTCTGACAAAAGATATCCTGCTAGACCTTTGTACAGCAACTCTGAGCAGGAGTAGACAGCCAGTGTCTTGCTCCTCAGACCATGGAGAGACAATAAGACCACATTCTAGCATCTCTGAACAAGGACAGACAGCTAGTCTCCTGTTCTGCACCTCTGACTAATAATAGACAACTAATCCTTGGTCCTGTATCTACGAACAGGAATAAACAACCAGTACTCTATGCTGCACCTCTGACAAAGTATAGAAACCGGTCATCTGTCTAGTGATTTTGACAGGATATGGACAACCAGATTTCTGCCCTATCCTCTGAACAGAGGTAGACAACCAGACATTTTTATGCAGCTATGATAGATAACCAGACCACTGTCCAGAAACTCTGACAAATGATAGACAACAGGATATCTGTCCTGTAACTGACCAGAAACAGTCTGAGACTCTATTTTGCACTTCTGACCAGGGACAGACAACAAGTTCTAACTTAGCGCCTCTGTCTAGGAACAGACATCCAGCCCTCTGTCCTACACCACTTACTATAAAAAACAACCATTGAAAGTATATAAACATTCAAACTAATGTCTATTTAGTTATAACAGAAGATAACCAAAACAGTAATATACTTTTAATTTAGCAGTGACAAGACTAATATTAGTGTATATTAGCTTATAAATTCTTGGTTGTTTAAGATAGCTATAAATCTTTGTGTACCATTTTGCTGTATAACTTATTGGCATCTAAAGCATTAAATTAAAGGGCAAACTTGTTCTACTTTAACAAAAGATGCGCAGATATGGGATATAGAGGTTTGGCTTTCTCATTATTAGTAAACTACCTAGAAGAGAAAAATCTTCATAAAAATTCCATCTTATGCTATATTCTGTTCTGTACTCTTGTCAGCCAATCAGAGAGTGTGAAAGGAAAAAAACAGGCTTAATTAAAGGGACATTAAACCCAAATTTTACTTTCAGGAATCATTTAGACCATACAAGTTTAAACAACTTTCTAATTTGCTTCTATTATCTAATTTGTTTAATTCTCTTGGTATTGTTAGTTGAAGGAGCAGTGATGCACAACTGGGAACAAGCTCAAAGCCAATTACAAGAGGCGTGTATGTGCAGTCACGAATCAGCAGCTTCTGAACAAACCCAAGTATACTTTTCAACAAAGGATACAAAGAGAACAAAATAGATAATAAAAATAAATTGGAAAGTTGTTTAAAATGGTATGCTTTATCTAAATGATGAAAGAAAATAATTTGTGTTTTATGTCCCTTTAACTCCTTAACGACCAGCGTTGTACCCTGTACGATGCTGGTCGTTATGCCCTTAAGGACCAGCGACGTACCCTGTACGTTTCTGCAGTCCTGGGCTTCTCTCTGCCGCGATCTCGCTCAAAATTGCGAGATTGCGCTATTTCTGCATGGGGCACTGCAGAAATAGATTTGCAGAGTTATCGATGCACTCTGTGGCCCTCTCTGCATCGGACAGAGGTGGTACGATCGTTAGTGGGTGGGAGCAATAGCAGGGAGGCGGGTGGGTGGTCCATCGCCGATGCGTGTTCTGGATCATGTCCGTGAGCATGCACGGAGGTGGTGGGCAGGGCTCGGGAACGCCCGTGCATGTGCACACTGTAATCAAATTAATACTGCAGCCAAAGGAGGGAAAGGGGAAAGAGAGAGGGAAAACATCTTTGGAAAGGGAAGCTACACTATAAAAAATAAGGGATTATATTTTTTCTACAAACTTTGTAAGCAAACTGGGTACTGGCAGATAGCTGCCAGTACCTAAGATGGCAACCAATAGGTCGAGGGGGGAGGCTTAGAGAGCTGTTTGGGGGGGATCAGGGAGGTTGGGGACTAATGGGGGATCCTACACTTCATAAAAAATACGTAATTTAAAAAAAAAAACTTTATTTTTATACTGGCAGACTTTCTGCCAGTACTTAAGATGGTGGCGACAATTGTGAGGTAGGGGAGGGAAGAGAGCTGTTTGAGAGGGGTCAGGGAGGTATCAGGGGGTGGGATGTGTCAGGTGGGAGTCTGATCTCTTAACCTCTTCACTGCTGGGCATAATACAAGTGTGGTGCGCATCAGCAATTAGCGGCCTTCTGTTTACCAAAAATCAATGCCAGCCCAAAGCCATATATGTCTGCTATTTCTGAACAAAGGGGATCCCAGAAAAGCATTCACAACCTATTGTGCCATAATTGCACAAGCTGTTTGTAAATAATTTCAGTTAGAAACAAAAGTTTGGCTGTAAAATGGTGGCATGTAATATACCAAAATGAGCCTAGATCTATACTTTGGGTTGTCTACTAAAAAACACGTGTGAAGGGATATTCAGGGATTCCTGACAGATATCAGTGTTACAATGTAACTATCGCTTATTTTTTAAAAAAGTGGTTTGGAAATAGCAAAGTGCTACTTGTACTTATTGCCCTATAACTTGCTAAAAAGCAAAGAATATGCAAACATTGGGTATTTCAAAATTTAGAAACAATTTAGCATGGGTGTTTTTTGGGGGTTGTAGATGTGTAACAGATTTTGGAGGTCAAAGTTAGAATAAGTGTCTTTTTTTTTTCAATTATTTCATCATATTTTATAAATTTTATAGTAAATTTTAAGATATGATAAAAATAATGATATCTGTAGAAAGCCAATTTAATGGCGAGAAAAACGGTATATAATAAGTGTGGGTACAGTAAATGAGTAAGAGGCAAATTCCAGCTAAACACAAGCACTGCAGACAATGGTTCGGCTCCTAAGCTTTACATTCCTGCTTTTTAAATAAAGATAGCAAATGACAAAAAAAGTAATAATAGTAGTAAATTAGAAAGTTGCTTAAAATGTAATGCTCTATCCAAATCATTAAAGAAAAAATGTGGGTTTAGTATCCATTGACGCTGCACTAATTATGAACATTTGATTATAGGTTATGATTTAGAAAATGAAAACACTAATAGTAGAATTGGACATAGAGCTGTTACTATGTGGGAGAATGTTTATGGGTAACCCTAACATTGCTGTGACCAATAAGAATGTGGGGGAACTAACAGCGTTGTTACAGCAATGTCACCATACTTTATTCAATTTGTTAAAGCACCGGCAGTATGCTCCATTTAATTTGCTTAAGTGATGTTAATATGCTTCATTGGCTACAGCGGTGCAAAAGTGACACTAAATTGTTAATGTGACATTGTCGTGCTCCATTCAATTTATTAATACGATGTTGCTTTGCTCTGTAACAAAGAAAAAAGCCTGAGCGAAAAAACAAAGCGACATTCAGAACTGTAGTGGTGAAATAACATTTATTTATACCACAGGAAGAATAATGACAGATTAATCAGCTTTCTTACTCTCTATACAGCATATTAATTGCTTGCATAATAATCTTATATGTGCCTAATAAGAATTAAAGTATTGTATGGGCAGTTAATAGATTTATATTGATGGGCATTCTGCAGATGAGGGAAAGTGCAGGAAGAACGTTCCCCTTAATTCACCTCCCAAGCAGCCCTGCAGTGTGGATTTTTTAATTAGCAACGCTCAGTAATAGAGCTCTGGTAACTGGTACTGATTTAAAGTGATGGTAAATCCTGGCATTTGTGAAACGCTAGGATTTACCATTGGAACAAATAAATGGGACTTTAAGTCATGAAGTATAAAATACTTCATGCTGAAAGCTCCTTTATTGGTCTGCAGCGTTTGTCACACTGAGCTGCTTGGGCAGCCCACGGCAGAATGCTCTTTGGCTGAGAGGTGACGTTTTTGGGGGGAAATCTTTATTGTTTAATGGATAGTAAACCCCAAAATTTTCTTTTATGATTTATCTAGAACATACAATTTTAAACAACTTTCCAATTTAATCCTAATATAAAATGTTCTTCATTCTCTTGTTATCTATTGCTGAAGGGACAGCATCGCACTACTGACAGGAAGTTGAAAATATCTATTTAGCCAATCACAAGAGACCAAATATGTGCAGGCACCAATTAGCAGCAGCTCCCACTAGTGTATGATATGTGCATATTCATTATTTAACAAGGGATACTAAGAGAACGAAGCACATTTGAAAATAGAAGTAAATTTAAAAATTTCTTAAAATGACCTGCTCTGTCTGAATCATGCAAGTTTAATTTTGACTTTCCTATCCCATTAATAAAGAACACAAAAAACCTTACTATTAAACCTATAGGGGCTGTGGGATTGTGGGTATATATAATGCTTTATGTATATGTATTTTATTATATAATACTATAATATGTATTTTAATTATTGTATTTGGCATCGTTTTTTTTTCTCTCGTTATTTTTTAGGAAGATTTTGTATTCATAATGTTAAAGGGACACAAAATTCAAAATTAAACTTTAATGATTAAGACAGAGCAGCAATTTTAAATAACATTCCAATTTACCTCTATTAACAAAATGTGCACAATCGTTTTATATTTACACTTTTTGAGTCACCAGCTGCTACTGAGCATGTGCACGATTCACAGACTAAACGTTTATGCATTTGTGATTGGCTAATGGCTGTCACATGATTCAGGAGGAGTGGAAATAGACATTACTGACATTTACAGAATAAAATCTACTACTCATTTGAAGTTCAGTTGCATTGTTTTTTTATCATACATTTGTTGTTTATGCAAATGTACTGTATTTACTGGTCCTTTAAAGGGACACTCAGGTTTTATTAAATTTTAATGATTCAGATACAGCATGTCATTTTAAACAACTTTCCAATTTACTTCCATTAAAAAAATGTGCACAGTTTTTTATATTTACACTTTTTTTGAGTCACCAGCTCCTACTGAGCATGTGCAAGAACTCAGACTATACGTATATGCATTTGTGATTGGCTGATTGCTATCACATGGTACAGGGGGAGTGGAAATATACATAACTTTGAAATGTGTTAGAAAAGAATCTACTACTCATTTGAAATTCAGAGTAAATGTTATTGTATTGTCTTGTTATCTTGCATTTGTTGATTAAGCAAATCTGCTGTGTTTACTGGTCCTATAATATTATATAAAAGACAGTAGCCACGCCCACAACATTCTTGTTTTATTTATTTATTGCTGATATAAGTTATCACTGTTCTGAATGTGTTGCACTGTAACAAACGTGCTCTATATTAAAAACATGTTTATTACAGTACAGTTGCAATATTATAACACCTTCAGAATGGTTAGAACTTATATTGGCCATAACTAATTAAAATTAGAAAATCATGGCTACTGTCTTCTATATAATATTAAAGGGACAGTCTACTTCAGAATTTTTATTGATAATAATCCCTTTATTACCCATTCCCCAGTTTTGCATAACTTACATGGTCATATTAATACACTTTTTACCTCTGTGATTACCTTGTATATAAGCCTCTGCAGGCTAACACCTTATTTCAGTTCTTTTGACAGACTTGCATTTAAGCCAATCAGTGCTGACTCCTAGGTAACTCCACGTGTGTGAGCACAATGGTATCTATATGACACACATGAACTAATGCTCTCTAGCTGTGAAAAACTGTCAACATGTCCTGAGATAAGAGGCAGCTTTCAAAGGCTTAGAAATTAGCATATGAGCCTACCTGGGTTTAGCTTTCAACAAAGAATAGCAAGAGAACAAAAGAAAAATTGATGATAAAAGATAATTGGAATTGCATGCCTTATCTGAATCATTAAAGTTTAATTTTGACTAGACTGTCCCTTTAAAGGAGCAGTAAATACAGTAGATTTGCATAATCAACAAATGCATGACAAAAAGACACTACAATAACACTTTGGGGTACATTTACCAAGCAGGCTCGCGGAAACAGGATTTAAGAAGCAGCGGTCTTATAGGTGGGATGATTGACACCCCCTGCTAGCGGATGATTGTGCAGGGGGCGGCATTGCACAAGCATTTCTTGTGAAATGCTTGTGCAATGTTAAATGCCGATATTTGATAAATTGGCCCCTTAGTCTGAACTTCACATGAGCAGTAGATTTTTTCTGACTATTTTCAAAGTTCTGTATATTTCAGTAGATATGTATATTTGAGATGTGCAAATCAAGATGTCAGTGTTTTTCACTTTCTCAAGAATAAATCTTGTGGCTGCCTTCTTCCTCATTCGCTAGCTCCCAAAGTGCACAAATATACATATCTACTGTCCGGCTAAATACTGGACACCTGGCAAACCAAATAAACAATGGTGCCAGCCTCACAAATTTCTTTTGAATATTTTGTGAGATTTTCCTGGTAATGAAGAAATCTAACTTTCGCTTACATTTTCTCTAAGGTTTGTTTAACTTTTTATTGTTCATTTTTTAAAACAGAAAACACAACAAAACAAACAGACTCTAAATACTGAGAATGTGATAAAATAAAATACGGATCCAGCACTGCTGGACTCAAAATATTAATACGGCAAGGATGTGGGATTGGAAGATTAGAACTAGTAGACTCTGGCAAGAGGATTATATGGTGAACGCGCAAAAGATTACCGCAAGAAAAATGATTTTATCTAAATTGCTATGAAAAGGAACTGTTTTTTTTCTCTCTTTTCCGAATGAATGTAGAACTAGTGGTTCAACAGAATTTATGGGTAAATAATTCAGGAGCTGTACATAAAGACATCACTTTAATCCTTGTTTTTGTATCATTAATATTTCATTTTATTCTAAACACAAGCATTAGTAGTAAGGACAGAATCTACGGAAGGCAGGAAAGGCTTCTTTTTGCTACTGTCTTGATTATTTAGAATTTACTGAAATTGAAATTCTTGCATTGCGCATAGAGGGCTATATTACAAGTGGCGCGCTAACTGTTGTGCACAAGGGGCATAATGTGGCTCTTTGCAGGCGTTGGATGTAGCGGGTGTATTACAAGCTTAAAGTAAACACGTTTGCTTTAGTGTAATTACATTTCATGTGTTTCGGGTTAGTCCGATCTCACTGTTACTCTTGACAAAAAACTTGCACAAAACACATCAAAAATACATTGTACAGTACAGTTACACTCATAATAACACTGTCTAATAAAAATTCTTAAAAACAAATATTTCATAAAAAAGTTATACGTCAGATAGAAAATGTTGGATAATTCAGTGATGCATCACTACATAATAGAGACATACCTATGCAAGTATTTCCGTAATTTAACAAATAATGTAAGATCGGCATTTAGCCCCTAACATCAATACACTAAACATTGCAACATAAGTTAACCCCATATAAACTGGGTTGTTGCAAAGATAAGAGGACTTATATGTAACAGTATATATCACAAAGTCTGGCCACATTACAAACTATGTGGCAAACTTATATAGTTCAGCACTGGTAGCAAGTTAACCTCTCAAGTATGGTCATATATTTAGAGGTTGACGAGGTAAGAGCGTCCTCTTATAACCTGCTTCAATTTAAGCTGCAGAACCTCATAAAGGAATTACAATGCTGGTTATTCATCGTATAATGCAAACCGATGCAGTGATATGGAGCATCAAAAAGTATCCTGATGCACTGACTACAACTGCACAGCAAACTCAACTTTCATTATGCCATATAAAGCCCCAAATGAGGAAACATAATTCGGGTGTGTGATACCTCTTTACCGATCTGTCTCGGTCAGCATACACTGTGCCGTGTCTTTGGCGTGTTTCCATGAAACTTCGGGAAAAACAGCTGCGGCTTCAGTGACTCTTTTTAGTAAGCCGTATCCGGTCTATTACAAGTTTCCTCTGGGTTGGAGTATCCTCAACTCTCAGGGCTTTCAAAATTTGGCAATTTCAACTAGCAGGTTGCTGAAACAGGTGTGCTCTGTTCCTTGCACAGTCGACCTACGTTTCGCCCCACAATGCTTTGCGAGTATCCGGGGCCTCGTCAGGACTGATTCTTACAGGTACATCCACCTTCCTTATTAAGTCACGTAACAAGGGCGTGACTTTTAATACAGATGATACTTTTTCATGCTAAAGAAGTGTTTAGTACCTTTAAATATCTTTGTATACAACTCAATCAAACAAAGATGTATAAAAAAGCATACCATTGAGTACCATTCTCTCTATGGCAATTGACTTCACCCCAATATAAATCAGACTATCTATATTATTTTCTCTCTTTTTTTATTTTATATAGACAAGTTGCAACAACTTAGTTGAAGAGTTTATATGGGGTTAACTTATGTTGCAATGTTTAGTGTGTTGATGTTAGGGGCTAAATGCCCATCTTACATTATTTGTTAAATTACAGAAATACTTGCATAGGTATGTCTCTATTATGTAGTGATGCATCATTTAATTATCCAACATTTTCTATCTGACGTTAATAAATGTCTCTGTATTATAGCATTGTTTTGACTGCCGTTCCTTTATTATATGTGGTGGATACATTTCTCCCCCTGGTGACCTGCTGAGCAATAAAAAGAGTGCTGAAATGAAATCCCTATCTTTATAAAATATACTACAGTATATTTCTCTCTTCTATGTCTAATAGTTTGTTATATATACAGAATATATATATATATATATATATATACATATGTAGGTATCGATATACATTTTACCAATACATATATATATATATATATTTAAGAATAAATAGAACATATTCTGCTATGTGAAGAACATTGGAATGTGAAATATTCATATTTCATGTCAGGTTAGCGCACTTGGTTAAACACAATCGGGTTTGCGCATATGGGAGTTAGATTTTTTTTCACTGTCTGTGCTCCACGAAAGTCTATGGGGGAATATATTAACACGTTCGTGAAATTCTAAGTTTGGCTTTTTGCGTGTCAGGATAGCGCTCGTGTAATTGCTGGTTAATTATCTCGCTCCCGCAAACAGGCCAGTAATTTAGAGCTGCACTTGTAATCTAGCTCTTAGTGTTTAATGTCCCCTTGAAAGGGGCAGCAAAGTTATTTTACTGAATTTTGCATAATTATTTATTTCCTTACTTTAATAAAAAATTGATGTTCCATTCCCGAATAACACTACATTTTGTTTTTGTGTTTTTTTTTTTTTGGGGGGGGGGGGGGGTTTGCAGTGAGTTTTTATTCATCAATAAAAAAGTCAGAGTTATCCGTATTAGCCAGTAGGTTAGTGTACAGCGCTTCATGTGCTTGGAGCAGCCTTAACCCCTTCATGCCCTGCACAAGTGTTTAACATCGTAACAAAGTTGCTTGCATAATAAATTAAATCCCATGATAGTCTATGTGATCACGTGATTTCAAGGCTGAGATCGGAACAAGGGGAATGCCTACAATGCTAGGTTTGCCCCACAGTCTGATTTTTCATTGCTCAATAACGGGAGACTGCAGGACGCCATGTAAGGTAGGACGTTCCATGCCATCCTAAGGGCATTAAAGCCCGGTGCTATTAGGCATGGGACATCCTAAGGGCATGAAGGAGTTAAGGGTTAAGTCACAATGGGATAGGAGGTGTCATCGTGATTTGCAAAAGTGTTGCATTTTATAAGAAGGGTTTTGACTTACCTTTATATGGTCCCTGCAGAAAGTCAAAGGCCTCTTTTGCTGCTGATCTGGCCAAAGATTTTTGCTTGAACCACCCTCCCTCCCTTTATAGTTGGATGGCGGCTTTGAGTTTTTATGGCTCCCGTATGAGTTGCTTACTTAACACGGCTGGGATAGGGTTACTTGAGCTAGCCTTGTGTAAGCCTGTGTTCTTAATGTTGTTCCCTAACTGGTTTGTGAGGTCTAGAGGACCCCTTAACGGAGGGAGATTGTAACACTCTGGTACCGGGAGGTCTTGTCCCTTTTCCGCCTTAGACAAATAATGGAGTAGAGTGATGTCCAGGCTGATAAGAAGGGTCTAAAACCCTCTGTGATTGCTTCAGGGGTCCTTCTCAGGTAGGTGGGTCATAAGATCTCCCTGCCAGACTCATTCTCATTGCCTTGGGTGGAGCATCAGGTACTGCTATCCCTGTTAATAAGCTTGTTGGTTATGTTGTTCTGTTGAATAAATTTGACCTTCCTGGTCTTCTCTCCACACTTTATTCTTCTTGTGCTTATTTACTATTATTTGGGTTATGTTAATTTTAGTATTACACCGATAACTCCCAAATTGGGTCTTTAAACCCTTAAGTAATCTGTTCCTAGGAATTGTGAGTCAACACGTACAGTTTGTTTTCAATATCATTTTAAAACAAATTTAATTGAACTATTTTTTTCTTTGTGTTTTAACAAATTTAATTGTGCTCATTATGTACATATGCAGATAAACAAATTGTGTTTAAAAGGACTTGAAAGTCAGTATTAAACCTTCATGATTTTGACAGAGAACGCAAATTAAAGAGACTTTTTAGTTTCCTTCTATTATGTAATTTGCTTTGTTCTTTTTGTTGAAAAGTGCACCTAGGTAGGTTTAGAAGTAGAAAAGCACTACAGGCTGCACACATCTGCCTCTTGTTATAGACTAACCAGAGGATGCTAGCTTGTTATTGGTGGCTGCACATATCTACCTCTTCTCATTGGCTCTGCAGATGTGTTCAGCTAGCTCCCGGTAGTGCATTACTGCACTGGAGATGACTTTAGCTATGTGCTTAATCCATTTTAGATTATATAATAATAAACTTATTACCAACATTCTTTTATGTACATGTATTATATTAAGGCAATGCATATATATATATATATATATATATATATATTTTAATGCAAATTATTTACTCATACTTTAAAGAAATAGGTTAAGTCCTGTTTGGGAGCCCAAATACAAAGGTTGCAATTCTTGTGGCTCTGGAGCAATCATTTACTTATGTATTTGTGGGGGTAGGAGCAGTTAAAGTGATATTATAGTGGAAACATTTTTACAGCATTTAATTTTAATACCAGCAACCTTACAATGCTATGTGATTAACCTGTGCAAATGGATTAAACATATAGTTACAGTACAGCTCAGGAGCTTCAAAGCTCTGCTGGATGAACACTGAAAAGCTCCCCTTTGTTGAGGAATGTGATATTGTAAATTTGGATACACTAGCTTATGAAGGAAGGGTAGATGAACATATACCAGAGGTACAGTTACCAAGATTTAAATCAACCTCTAGTTTCTATCCAATACAATGCAGAGGGGATGCATTAGAAACTTTCCAAGCGAGAGTTGAAAGGGACTTGACGTTACTACACCAGACCACCCCTAACAATCAGCATAACCTAAATTTCAAGGAAAGGGAAGCTCTGAAGAAGCTTCAAACCAATGAAGATTTGGTGATTAGGAATGCAGATAAGGGTGGCTCGGTGGTGGTAATGTCAAGAACCCAATTTGTTGCAGAAGCAGAAAGACAACTGCTGAACAGTAGATTCTATCAAGTTTTGAGAGGTGACCCGACCAACAAATACAAAAAGGAACTAGCACAGATCCTTAATGATGGCAGGGAATTAGGCATTTTGGATGGGTCTACCTGTGAGTTCCTCCAGGTAGAGAACCCAGTGATCCCTATTTTTAATCATTTACCAAAGGTTCACAAGTCCCTGGAGGGGGTCACGGGTAGACCCATCGTAAGTGGCATTGGATCTTTATTGGAAAGTACCTCACAGTGGTTGGACGGGTTATTACAACCCTTGGTAGGCAAATTAACTAGCTTTTTGCAGGACACATCACACGTTCTAAATTTGATGGAGAATATGGAATGGCAAGATTCAGACTTGTGGCTCACAATAGACGTCAAAGCCCTGTATACCTCTATACCGCATAATAGGGGATTAGAGGCTATTGAATTTTTTCTGAGAAGACAAACTGGCTTTTCGGATGAGTTGATTGACTATGTACTAAGGGTTGTACAGTTTCTATTGACACACAACTATTTTTCCTTTGAGGGGGTGTTTTATCTCCAGAGATGCGGGACAGCAATGGGCACGAAGTTCGCGCCCTCTTTCGCCAATCTCTATATGGGATGGTGGGAGCTGTCCCGCGTCTATGGGGATGAGAATCCTTTAGGAAAAATATCCAATTCTACCGGCGTTATATTGATGATCTGCTCCTGGTGTGGAGAGGCACAGGGGAAGAAGCCAAGTCCTTTGTGAATTGGCTAAATCACAACGACTTTGGGCTTGAGTTCACTTTTGAACTAAATAAACATCAGATAAATTTTCTGGACCTCACTTTGAGAGGTATTCCCGAGGTTGGAGTAGTTACTGAGGTCTTCAGAAAACCAATAACAGGCAACACTCTACTCCACGCCAGGAGCAGCCATCCAAAACAGGTTTTTAGGTCAGTTGCAAAGGGCCAGTTTACCCGACTGAAATGCAACTGCAGTGATTCCAAGCAGTATGAATCACATGCTGAAAAGCTAACTGATCGCCTGAAGGCAAGAGGGTACAAAACATCTGAGATCAACAAAATTAAGAAGGAGGTATCCTCCTCTAGTAGAAAACAATTATTGGAGAAATCGGAAATAAATGAGTCCAATAGTGACCACATTTATTTTGTAACAGACTATAGTACCCAATACAATAAAATATGTCAAATAATAAGAAAACACTACAGACTACTAGCAGCAGATGACTCATTAGCCAGTGTGATAGAGCAAGGCTGTAAATGTTCCTTTAGAAAGGGAGTCACGATGGGCAATCTATTGGCCCCTACACAATTAAAAAGCAAACGGAGAGAACAAACAAGCTCTTGGCTTAGATGCAAGGGTGATTTTAGGTGTCACAATTCTACATGCAAAGCATGTGAACACCTATTGACAGGCAATGGCTTTAGATGCAGCGCAACAGGCACCGAGTACAAACATGACAAATGCATGAATTGCAGAAATATTTTTGTAATTTACTTAGCGGGCTGTGTGGCATGCAATCTACAATATGTGGGCATGACCACAAGGGAGGCACGAGTTCGTATTAGGGAGCATTTATTGGATATCAAGGCGGGCCTTCTAACTACCCCCCTCGTCCAACATTTTAAATTGTTCCATAATAAAGATAACACTTATTTTAAATGGACAATTATTGAGACTATAGATGCGGGGCGAAGAGGGGGAGATAGGGAGTCTGTGCTTGCCAAAAAGGAGATATTTTGGATCTTCAAATTAAAAACAAGGTCTCCAACAGGCCTAAATTCGGCCTATGACCTCATTAATCATTGGATTTAGTATAGCACGCCTTAATATTTGAAACAATTATTTAAATAATTTTCCAATCATCATTTACAAAATCTGTGATTCAGTCTGTATTTATAATTTAACATCTGAGGGTTATCAAGTGCATTCAAATGAACTATGACCATGGACATTCAATTTAGTCACATGGTAGCATAATTTAATATGGTCTCTTAAAAAGGGAAAGAAAGAAAAATAAGTAAGTAACCCTTGTATTATAGTAATAGAATTGTAAAACAGATTGGTTTTGGGGGTAATCTTAGTGGCACTTAATATTGAGGGATAAAAATAAAAAATAAAAAATAAAAATATTAGCCAACCAGCTGTAGTGAGCATCATAAGCACTTTTGAAGCTTTAAAAAACAAAATCAAGTAAGAATTTAGAAACTACAACTAGACAACTGACAAGTATAAATTTAGAAATTTCTAATTTGATTATTAAGAAAGTGCACTTAATAGTGTCCCCCTTAGACAAGTACTATTCACAGTAACATTAGTAACATCACTTGGTTCACTGAATACTTAAGTTTTACATTTGAGCTTAGTCACAGAAAGACAGAGTTTTCTAGAAACATTACACTAGCTAATTGGTTTGTGTATTTAATGTTTGGTCTACCGGGAAGGAAGTAGTTAACCCGGCCACAGCCATTCAGCCAATAACATGTTTTTACCCCCTTTTTAAAGCCCAGAGTAAGAAGGGAGTGTATGAGCTATGATTACGGCATGTAGCCGAAACGCGTAAGCTTGTATCACTGGAGGGCTGTTTCCACCATTCTGTGACCTGTTTTACCTGAATAAATGCTATTTATGAATTGACCTCACCTGCGACTCCTGAAATCCTTTTCTACGTTTGCTGGTTCTGGGGTTAACCTGCTGCTCTTTCAACAAAGGAGTTAAAGGGACACTCAATCAAAATTCAACTTTCATTATTCAGATAGAGCATGCCATTTTAAACAGCTTTCCAATTTACTTACATTAACTAAATGTGCACAGTCTTTTTATATTTAAACCTTTTGAGTCACCAGCTCCTACTGAGCATGTGCAAGAATAAGTGTGTATGCATTTGTGATTGGCTGATGGCTGTCACATGATACGTATATGCATTTGTAATTGGCTGATGGCTATCACATGGTACAGGGGGAGTGGAAAAAGACATAACTTTTAAAATTGTCAGAAAAAAAATCTACTACTTATTTGAAGTTCAGACTAAGGCCTCTATTTATCAAGCTGTCTACTTACCTGCATTCGATGGCCCCAATACGCTCGCCTAAGATCGCCTAACATCGCCGCCGCGGACCTGAATACGTTCTCCAAATTTATCAAGAAAGCTGCCAAAAAGCCGCGCACCAAGTACGGTGTGATGAGCAGCGGACTGTTGTTAACTAACAGTCATCGATCTCGCTGCTCTTCGGCTTATTCGCAGCTTTCTTGCTACCCTAAATTGCAGAAAATAAAAAATTTTTGCAAGAATTTTAAACTAATTACACCTACTCTAATCCCCCTAATAAAATAAAAAGCCCCCCAAAATAATAAAATTCCCTACCCTATACTAAATTACAAATAGCCCTTAAAAAGGCTTTTTGCAGGGCATTGCCCCAAAGTAATCAGCTCTTTTACCTGAAAAAAAAATACAATACCCCCCAACATTACAACCCACCACCCACACACCCAAACCTACTCTAAAACCCACCCAAAACCCCCTTAAAAAAACCTAACACTAACCCCCTGAAGATCACCCTACCTTGAGCCGTATTCACCCAGCCGGGCACAAGTGGACCTCCAGAGGGGCAGAAGTCTTCATCTGATCCGGGCAGAAGAGGACATCCAGACTGGCAGAAGTCTTCATCCAGATGGCATCTTCTATCTTCATCGATCCGGAGCGGAGCGGGTCCATCTTCAATCCATCCGACGCGGAGCATCCTCTTCCATCGACGTCCTAAAAAAGAATGAAGGTTCCTTTAAATGACGTCATCCAATCAGCCAATAGGATTGAGCTCACATTCTATTGGCTGATTGGAACAGCAAATAGAATGCAAGCTCAATCCTATTGGCTGATTGGATCAGCCAATAGGATTGAACTTCAATCCTATTGGCTGATTGGATAAGCAAATAGGATTTTTCCTACCTTAATTCCGATTGGCTGATAGAATTCTATCAGCCAATCGGAATTCAAGGGATGCCATCTTGGATGACGTCATTTAAAGGAACCTTCATTCTTCATTAGGACGTCGATGGAAGAAGATGCTCCGCGTCGGATGGATTGAAGATGGACCCGCTCCGCTCCGGATGGATGAAGATAGAAGATGCCGTCTGGATGAAGACTTCTGCCGGTCTGGATGTCCTCTTCTGCCCGGATTGGATGAAGACTTCTGCCCCTCTGGAGGTTCACTTGTGCCCGGCTGGGTGAAGACGGCTCAAGGTAGGGTGATCTTCAGGGGGTTAGTGTTAGGTTTTTTTAAGGGCGGTTTGGGTGGGTTTTAGAGTAGGGTTGGGTGTGTGGGTGGTGGGTTGTAATGTTGGGGGGGTATTGGGTTTTTTTTTCAGGTAAAAGAGCTGAATACTTTGGGGCAATGCCCTGCAAAAAGCCCTTTTAAGGGCTATTTGTAATTTAGTATAGGGTAGGGAATTTTATTATTTTGGGGGGCTTTTTTATTTTATATGGGGATTAGAGTAGGTGTAATTAGTTTAAAATTCTTGTAATTTTTTTATTTTCTGTAATTTAGTGGGGGTTTTTTGTACTTTAATTAATTTTATTTAATTGCAATTAGTTTTATTTAATTGTAGTTAATTTATGTAATTATTTTAATGATAGTGTAGTGTTAGGTGTAATTGTAACTTAGGTTAGGTTTTATTTTACAGGTAATTTTGTCTTTATTTTAGCTAGGTAGTTATTAAATAATTAATAACTATTTAATAACTATTGCAACTAGTTAAAATAAATACAAAGTTGCCTGTAAAATAATAATAAATCCTAAAATAGCTACAATGTAATTATTAATCATATTGTAGCTATCTTAGGGTTTATTTTATAGGTAAGTATTTAGTTTAAATAGGAATAATTTAGTTAATAATAGTACATTTATTTAGATTAATTTAAATAATATTTAAGTTAGGGGGGGTGTTAGGGTTAGGGTTAGACTTAGGTTTAGGGGTTAATAAAATTAATATAGTGGCAGCGGTGTAGGGGGGGCAGATTAGGGGTTAATAAATATAATGTAGGTGGCGGCGGTGTAGGGGGCAGATTAAGGGTTAATAAACATAATGTAGGTGGCGGTTTAGGGGTTAATACGTTTATTAGAGTTGCGGTGGGCTCCGGGAGCAGCAGTTTAGGGGTTAATAAGTTTATTAGAGTGGCGGTGGGCTCCAGGAGCGGCGGTTTAGGGGTTAATAAGTATAATGTAGGTGGCGGCGGTGTAGGGGGCAGATTAAGGGTTAATAAACATAAGGTAGGTGGCGGCGGGGTCCAGGAGTGGCGGTTTAGGGGTTAATACGTTTATTAGAGTTGTGGTGGGCTCTGGGAGCAGCAGTTTAGGGGTTAATAAGTTTATTAGAGTGGCGGTGGGCTCCAGGAGCGGCGGTTTAGGGGTTAATAAGTATAATGTAGGTGGTGGCGGTGTAGGGGGGGCAGATTAGGGGTGTTTAAACTCGGAGTACATGTTAGGGTGTTAGGTGTAGACATTTCCCATAGGAATCAATGGGATATCGGGCAGCAGTGAACATAAGCTTTCGCTGCTGTCAGACTCCCATTGATTCCTATGGCATCCACCACCTCCAGGATCGAATGTTAAGTCACTGAATTCTACTTTTGCTGGTCTCTAGCCTTTGATAACTAAGGTGAATCAGGCTTGCCACAAATACGCTGCGGAATTCCAGCGTATTTGCGGTTGACAGCTTGATAAATAGAGGCCTAAGTGCTATTGCATTGTCTTGTTATCTTGCATTTGTTGATTATGCAAATCTACTGTGTTGACTGGTCCTTTAACTAATTCCTACTTCTGCACTACTAATGTATTCAAATGCCATAAAAAAAGAAAAACAAATTATAAAAGAAATATTCACAATGAGTTTGATGTTTTTGCAAGACGATATCTAATGGATTGGAACGGGACTGTTTATTGTTAAAGTTTCAGAGCTAGTAAATTGGGTAAAAACCATTTGGTTATATGGCATATTGTAAACCTAAAACCCGTTCTTTGCAGTGTATATACTGATGAGCTTTTCTACGAGGCTGCCCTCTGTCTACTCTTGGCCCACAGGATGATTTCTGTCTTATATATTTTATTAAATGATAAATGCTTCTCTACGCGATAAATCTGACTCACACACACACAATAAGTTTTTAAATGTTTTAGGAGCATAAATTTATTGCCACTTTTATGGCGCAGTTCCAAAGTCTAAATACAAGAACAGATGAAGAGCGGATCTTGGGTAGAAGACATAAATATAGATTTAAAACAGACAGTGTGCATTATGCTCAGAAAAATACAAATACTATAAAAATATAAAACACGGGTCACTCTCTGTACTAAGTTGTAAATGACTGAAGCAAATTAATAAACAGAAAACTAATCTCAATCAGGCTTAACATTCTGGTTAAAAAAAAACACACACACACACATACATTACAGATGGAGAAACTGTGTAAACAGTTGGCATTAAAATAAGGAGCTGGTTTTATATAATCACATAACCTAAAATATATTTGTAAACAGACTGGGTTCAATATAATAAGATGTTATAATAATTATACACTGAATTGTAAAAAAAACTATATACAAAGAAAAGGATTTTAAATAATCAACAGTATAAAAATAACAATTCTTAAAATTCTAACCCCAACAGTGCTTGGCCAGTAAAACCTCAATAAGTGTTACCCCCCAGTCATGTTTTTGAACCTCTCCTGATCCACCAGGAGGTACCCACTTCAAACTCTACCCTTGACAGAAGGCAATCACTCTCTGCTGTGGCCAATTAGAGAGAGTTATAAATAGGTCACTAGAGTGTGCAGCCAACGGCTGTGTGGAATATAACTGTGTTCTGCACTTCCATTTCTAACAGGAACAGAAATGCTCAAAATTTCAGAACGGAATTACAGGAAAAGGAGACAAAATAAATAATGCAATCATATTGCAGAGCTTTTTAATATATATATGATTGATCGTAATTTATATTATCATCTCAAAGTGTTTAATGTCCCTTTAAATGCAAGATAGTGCTACCCATGCCAACAATGAAGAGGGTCGTTGTTCAGGATGATTGAATAGCGCCAAATAAAAAAAAGATAATGAACACGACATTAGCATCAATTAGATGTAAAAATACAAAGAAAACATTTACAAGATACCAACACAAAGAGAGAGATAAACTGTCAGGAGAGACTACTGGACCAAACAATGATGACGAGCGACCTGTTTAATTGGTGACAGCAGCTGGGAACCCTATAGGTAAGTTTTACTTTTTTATGTATTGATCCGGTTTTTGGTGATTGACAGCCATTATCGGTTTTAAACTGTTATTAAAGGGACACTGAACCCAATTTTTTTCTTTCATGATTCAGATAGAATTTTAAGCAACTTTCTAATTTAATCCTATTATCAATTTTACTTCGTTCACTTGCTATCTTTATTTGAAAAAGAAGGCATCAAGGCTTCTTTTTTGGTTCAGACCTATGAACAGCACTTTTTTATTGATGGATGAATTTATCCACCAATCAGCAAGAATAACCCAGGTTATTCACCAAAAATGGGCCGGCATCTAAACGTACATTCTTGCATTTCAAATAAAGATACCAAGAGAATGAAGAAAATTTGATAATAGGAGTAAATTAGAAAGTTGCTTAAAATTGCATGCTCTGTCTGAATCACACACAAAAAAAAATTGGGTTTAGTGTCCCTTTAAGCTCAGCTGTGTTTGTTAGTGATCATTTTGATAAAAAAAAAGACAGCCCAAAGTCTAAAATTGGTTCCTTTACTTAATGAACTAATGAATGAATATAACATCTGTTCATTAGTTTATTTAGTTTCCCCTCTATCTATTAAATGGAAAAACTAAATGAGCTAAAGAGCGAATTTTGCACTCATTCATTAGTTTGTTCAGTTAATGAATTAATTTCTGACAAAATTAGTTCAAATTTGTTATAATAAATGAATAACTGGAATTAATTTTTCACATCTACTGCATATATAAAAAAATAAATTAAACAGCTCTTCAAACAATCATTCTTAAAGGGGCAGTCTACTCCAGAATAATCCCTTTATTACCCATTTCCCAATTTGGCATAAACAACACTGTTATATTAAAATGCTTTTCACCTCTGTGATTACCTTGTATCTAAGCCTCTGCAGCCTGCCCCCTTATCTAAGTTCTTTTGACATGCTTGCATTTTAGCCAATCAGTGCTGACTCAAAAATAATTCCACAGGAGTGAGCCCAATGCTATCTAGCGCTGTCTAGCTGTGAAAACTGTCAAAATGCACTGAGATAAGAGGCACCTTCAAGGGTTTAGAAATTAGTATATGAGCCTACCTAGGTTTAGCATTCATCAAAGAGTAGCTAGAGAACAAAGCAAATTTGATGATACAAGTAAATTGGAAAGTTGTTTAAAATTGCATGTCCTATCTAAATCATGAAATGTTAATTTTGACTAGACTGACCTCTTCATATACTTACTGAGTCCCCAACATTTTTAGTTCTATTTAACACTTATGCTCTAGTATAAGGCATAGAACATGTGACAAGCTTGGGAATCAGGGCTTCTAATAACATAGTACCTTCTTCTGTATATCTTTTATTTTTCATTTATCAATCCTTACATGTATTTACCCTTACTCAGTTTAGTCCTACAATCAGCTGACTGTCTTCTTTTCCAATAGCAAGGAGATATAACATGCAATGTTTAGGATGAGATCTGAGCACTAAGAAAATGAAATGCTGGAAATGATGGTCAATTTACAAATGTTTCCCTTAGATCAGTAATCTCCAACCTTTCACCAGGGCATGGTAACAAGCCTGGGTTTGAGGGTATCCTTATTTTATGACATGGGACACATTGGTTGGTAAGGGCATCTTGATTGATTCATCTGTGTTCAGGATGAGATATCCAAAAGCTTGACCATCTAGTGTCAGCCCTTTCAGGACAGGTTAAGGAATGATTTATACAATGCAATAAATATGAATCTTGGAATTTTTGACTCTTACCCGGTACCAGACAATTTCCCGCATTCTTCCATCTGTCCTGAAGTTGCATTTCAGTGTCACTGCGTCCCCCACAACAACGGGAGGAAGTGGCTCAATTGTGACCGTTAAATATCCTAGAAAAAGGACAGCATAAATTGGTCAGTAAACTACACAAACATGGGTATGGTATTGAAACATTACTAAAACATTGCAATTAAAATATCAAAAGTAAAATGATGGTATTTAATCCCACAAGCAGGTTGTAGTTATATATAATTTAATCCTGCACACAGGTGGCAGTTATATTGCATATAATCCTACGTACAGGTGGCAGTGATATACTGTGTAATCCCACACACAGATGATAGATATATACCATGTAATCTCACATTCAGGCAGCAGTTATATACATTGTAATACCACACACAGGTAACAGTTATATAGTATGTAATCTGACACACAGGTGACAATTATATACACTGTAATCCTGCATATAGGTGACAATTATATACACTGTAATCCTGCATACAGGTGACAATTATATACACTGTAATCCCGCATACAGGTGACAATTATATACACTGTAATCCCACATATAGGTGACAATTATATACTGTGTAATACCACATACAGGTGATAGCTATATACACTGTAATCCCACACACAGGTAACAGTTATATAGTATGCAATCTGACACATACAGGGAGTGCAGAATTATTAGGCAAGTTGTATTTTTGAGGATTAATTTTATTATTGAACAACAACCATGTTCTCAATGAACCCAAAAAACTCATTAATATCAAAGCTGAATAGTTTTGGAAGTAGCTTTTAGTTTGTTTTTAGTTATAGCTATTTTAGGGGGATATCTGTGTGTGCAGGTGACTATTACTGTGCATAATTATTAGGCAACTTAACAAAAAACAAATATATACCCATTTCAATTATTTATTTTTACCAGTGAAACCAATATAACATCTCAACATTCACAAATATACATTTCTGACATTCAAAAACAAAACAAAAACAAATCAGTGACCAATATAGCCACCTTTCTTTGCAAGGACACTCAAAAGCCTGCCATCCATGGATTCTGTCAGTGTTTTGATCTGTTCACCATCAACATTGCGTGCAGCAGCAACCACAGCCTCCCAGACACTGTTCAGAGAGGTGTACTGTTTTCCCTCCTTGTAAATCTCACATTTGATGATGGACCACAGGTTCTCAATGGGGTTCAGATCAGGTGAACAAGGAGGCCATGTCATTAGATTTTCTTCTTTTATACCCTTTCTTGCCAGCCACGCTGTGGAGTACTTGGACGCGTGTGATGGAGCATTGTCCTGCATGAAAATCATGTTTTTCTTGAAGGATTCCACCTTCTTCCTGTACCACTGCTTGAAGAAGGTGTCTTCCAGAAACTGGCAGTAGGACTGGGAGTTGAGCTTGACTCCATCCTCAACCCGAAAAGGCCCCACAAGCTCATCTTTGATGATACCAGCCCAAACCAGTACTCCACCTCCACCTTGCTGGAGTCTGAGTCGGACTGGAGCTCTCTGCCCTTTACCAATCCAGCCACGGGTCCATCCATATGGCCCATCAAGACTCACTCTCATTTCATCAGTCCATAAAACCTTAGAAAAATCAGTCTTGAGATATTTCTTGGCCCAGTCTTGACGTTTCAGCTTGTGTGTCTTGTTCAGTGGTGGTCGTCTTTCAGCCTTTCTTACCTTGGCCATGTCTCTGAGTATTGCACACCTTGTGCTTTTGGGCACTCCAGTGATGTTGCAGCTCTGAAATATGGCCAAACTGGTGGCAAGTGGCATCTTGGCAGCTGCACGCTTGTCTTTTCTCAGTTCATGGGCAGTTATTTTGCGCCTTGGTTTTTCCACACGCTTCTTGCGACCCTGTTGACTATTTTGAATGAAACACTTGATTGTTCGATGATCACGCTTCAGAAGCTTTGCAATTTTAAGAGTGCTGCATCCCTCTGCAAGATATCTCACTATTTTTGACTTTTCTGAGCCTGTCAATTCCTTCTTTTGACCCATTTTGCCAAAGGAAAGGAAGTTGCCTAATAATTATGCACACCTGATATAGGGTGTTGATGTCATTAGACCACACCCCTTCTCATTACAGAGATGCACATCACCTAATATGCTTAATTGGTAGTAGGCTTTCGAGCCTATACAGCTTGGAGTAAGACAACATGCATAAAGAGGATGATGTGGTCAAAATACTCATTTGCCTAATAATTCTGCACTCCCTGTAGGTGACAATTATATACACTGCAATCCCACATATAGGTGAGAGTTATATACTGTGTAATACCACATACAGGTGATAGCTATATACTGAGTAATCCCACACACAGGTGACAGTTATATACACTGTAATCCCGCATATATGTGACAGTTATATACTGTGTAATACCACATACAGGTGACTGTTATATACTGTGTAATACCACATACAGGTGATAGCTATATACTGAGTAATCCCACACACAGGTGACAGTTATATACACTGTAATTCTGCATACAGGTGACAATTATATACACTGTAATCCCGCATACAGGTGACAATTATATACACTTCTAATCCTGCATACAGGTGACAGTTAAATACTGAGTAAATCAACACACAGGTGATAGATATATACCATGTAATCTCACATTCAAGCAGCAGTTATATGCAGTGTAATCCCACACACAGGTAACAGTTATATAGTATGCAATCTGACCTACAGGTGACAGTTATATACTGTGTAGTCCCGCACACAAGTGACAGTTATATACTGTGTAATCAGATACACAGGTGACAGTTACATTCTGTGTAATCTGTCACTCAGGTGACAGTTATATTCTGTGTAATCCTACACACAGGTGACAATTATATACACTGTAATCCAGCATACAGGTGACAATTATATACACTGTAATCCCGCATACAGGTGACAATTATATACACTGTAATCTCGCATACAGGTGACAATTATATACACTGTAATCCTGCATATAGGTGACAATTATATACACTGTAATCCCGC
The DNA here is from genome assembly GCF_027579735.1 of Bombina bombina. Taxonomy (NCBI): domain Eukaryota; kingdom Metazoa; phylum Chordata; class Amphibia; order Anura; family Bombinatoridae; genus Bombina; species Bombina bombina. The sequence continues at coordinate 32,890,547 of NC_069506.1, read as the reverse complement.
ATACAGGTGACAATTATATACACTGTAATCCCACATACAGGTGACAATTATATACACTGTAATCCCACATATAGGTGACAATTATATACACTGTAACCTCGCATACAGGTGACAATTATATACACTGTAATCCCACATACAGGTGACAATTATATACACTGTAATCCCGCATACAGGTGACAGTTATATACACTGTAATCCCACATACAGGTGACAATTATATACACTGTAATCCCGCATACAGGTGACAATTATATACACTGTAATCCCACATACAGGTGACAATTATATACACTGTAATCCCACATACAGGTGACAATTATATACACTGTAATCCCACATACAGGTGACAATTATATACACTGTAATCCCGCATACAGGTGACAATTATATACACTGTAATCCCACATACAGGTGACAATTATATACACTGTAATCCCACATACAGGTGACAATTATATACACTGTAATCCCGCATACAGGTGACAATTATATACACTGTAATCCCACATACAGGTGACAATTATATACACTGTAATCCCACATTTACATTTGCTTTTTGAATTATGTTTAATTAACCTTTTAATAAAACACAAAAAATATAATGAACAAGAGTCATGTGAGCAATATTTTAAACATGTTTTTATTAAACTATAATGAGAATGCTTCTATTAAAATGAGCATGCAAAATAATGTCACAATGAAATAAATACAGAATTTGTGTGAAAAGCATTTTGATGTGCTGCAATATCACTAGTTATCCGAACAACTTCAAATTTAAAAAAAAAGCATGAAAATATTTATAAAGGGCCCAAGTTGTATTGTCAATGTTATACTATTTGATTAAGACTATACAGGGAGTGCAGAATTATTAGGCAAATGAGTGTTTTGACCACATCATCCTCTTTATGCATGTTGTCTTACTCCAAGCTGTATAGGCTCGAAAGCCTACTACCAATTAAGCATATTAGGTGATGTGCATCTCTGTAATGAGAAGGGGTGTGGTCTAATGACATCAACACCCTATATCAGGTGTGCATAATTATTAGGCAACTTCCTTTCCTTTGGCAAAATGGGTCAAAAGAAGGAATTGACAGGCTCAGAAAAGTCAAAAATAGTGAGATATCTTGCAGAGGGATGCAGCACTCTTAAAATTGCAAAGCTTCTGAAGCGTGATCATCGAACAATCAAGCGTTTCATTCAAAATAGTCAACAGGGTCGCAAGAAGCGTGTGGAAAAACCAAGGCGCAAAATAACTGCCCATGAACTGAGAAAAGTCAAGCGTGCAGCTGCCAAGATGCCACTTGCCACCAGTTTGGCCATATTTCAGAGCTGCAACATCACTGGAGTGCCCAAAAGCACAAGGTGTGCAATACTCAGAGACATGGCCAAGGTAAGAAAGGCTGAAAGACGACCACCACTGAACAAGACACAAGCTGAAACGTCAAGACTGGGCCAAGAAATATCTCAAGACTGATTTTTCTAAGGTTTTATGGACTGATGAAATGAGAGTGAGTCTTGATGGGCCAGATGGATGGGCCCGTGGCTGGATTGGTAAAGGGCAGAGAGCTCCAGTCCGACTCAGACGCCAGCAAGGTGGAGGTGGAGTACTGGTTTGGGCTGGTATCATCAAAGATGAGCTTGTGGGGCCTTTTCGGGTTGAGGATGGAGTCAAGCTCAACTCCCAGTCCTACTGCCAGTTTCTGGAAGACACCTTCTTCAAGCAGTGGTACAGGAAGAAGTCTGCATCCTTCAAGAAAAACATGATTTTCATGCAGGACAATGCTCCATCACACGCGTCCAAGTACTCCACAGCGTGGCTGGCAAGAAAGGGTATAAAAGAAGAAAATCTAATGACATGGCCTCCTTGTTCACCTGATCTGATCCCCATTGAGAACCTGTGGTCCATTATCAAATGTGAGATTTACAAGGAGGGAAAACAGTACACCTCTCTGAACAGTGTCTGGGAGGCTGTGGTTGCTGCTGCACGCAATGTTGATGGTGAACAGATCAAAACACTGACAGAATCCATGGATGGCAGGCTTTTGAGTGTCCTTGCAAAGAAAGGTGGCTATATTGGTCACTGATTTGTTTTTGTTTTGTTTTTGAATGTCAGAAATGTATATTTGTGAATGTTGAGATGTTATATTGGTTTCACTGGTAAAAATAAATAATTGAAATGGGTATATATTTGTTTTTTGTTAAGTTGCCTAATAATTATGCACAGTAATAGTCACCTGCACACACAGATATCCCCCTAAAATAGCTAAAACTAAAAACAAACTAGAAACTACTTCCAAAAATATTCAGTTTTGATATTAATGAGTTTTTTGGGTTCATTGAGAACATGGTTGTTGTTCAATAATAAAATTAATCCTCAAAAATACAACTTGCCTAATAATTCTGCACTCCCTGTAATGTAGAAAAAGTATAAAAAAATGAATCATCTAAATCAGGAACTGAGGCTATCACAATCACAAGTCATAGAAACATAGGGGCCGATTTATCCATGTACGGCGGACACAGCAGATCATGTCCACTCGCACTATGATAAATCGGTCCCATAGTCTGTATTTATTCCGATTTGAAGTGTTGGCTCTTAAAGGCATATTGTTATATTCTCTTTTTTTTACGGATAATAGAATCTGTCACTTCTCAAACCACATACTCGCCTTCAGTAAAAGGAGTTTATAAAACTGAAAAACTTGAGATAATGACCTGATAGGGAACAGAATAAGAGACATTATCTATTGATGGCAAACATAGTGCCCATAAGACTGGAATAATAGATGTGGCTCTAAAACTGATTCATATTGTATAATTTTCAGAAATATATATATTATTTTTGACAGTAGCACCAAAAAAAGAAGATGACAGCAAGATAAATAAATTCCTTTTAACTTGAGCATCAAAATCTGGTTATAAAGAGGCTCTACGCCCTAGGACACTATCTGACCACAAGCAAAAGTCTTCTAGCATTTCTTAGGCAATTTAGCTCCCAGGATACTCCCCACAAAAAAGTATCTATTTCCCATAGATGTATGTGTGAGTTTTCATTCAGTCAAAGAACGTTATTTATCTGCAAAAAAACAAAAAACAGACCTCCAGACAGAGAAATTTGAATTTGAAAAAAAAATCATAGCTTTTCTCAAAATAATAATAATATGAAAGATTTATTTTCAAAAAGTCTTCCACCTTTTGCACAATACAGAGGCAGAAGCATTGTCAGGTTTTCAAAAGGATTTTAAGGTAGAGCCCAAGGCAAAACTCAGCGGTCCCACACATATTTCACCAACCATTAGGTAAACAGTAATCTTATGTCCTGAGATTTGTTGTAAAAAGTAATAATACAACATTATGGGGCAATGGATTAAAATTCTCTATAGTGTTATTGAGTTAAAAACAAAAAAAGTAAAAAAAAAGAAACGTTACTTTTTAAAAGACAATAATAATAATGCTCTAATGAACTGTTGCTTGAAGAGAACTATGGCGTTGATCACTAACGAAAGCTTGTTTTTGTCAGATAGTGATTTCAAAACTTTGGCCAGTATTGTCAGTGATTCTACAGTGATCGCAATCCCAAAATGGTTCTGAAATTAATTCTACCAAAGCTTTTAACTCAGGAAAAGAACACAAAATGGCTTAATCACGGGATTAATAGCAAAGAAACATTGATTTTGGGGTTTTAGAGATTATGGGGGTAGATTTATCATATGTCGCGTGGACATGTTTCGCTATAGCATTCGCTGTCTGCATTTAAAATTGCACAAGCATTTCTGGTTAAATGCTTGTCCAATTGGCCACTAGCAAGGGCTGTCAATCATCCTGATCGTATCAGATCAGGATGATTTCATTCCATCACCTTAAAGGGACACTCCAGTCAAAATATAAACACACATAGATTTTTACATCTTTGAATAGAAACATTTTTGCAATATATATGTATTGGAAAAAATGCTTTTATTAAGAGTTATAACTGTTTTAGTGTTAACATTTTACTCTGCATGTGCAGCATAACTAGATATTTTCACTGCACCCATATTTTAAAAAATGCAGCTGCTCAGATCATCAGTGGGGCTTGTATAATTTCACCAATTAACAAATTGAGTCATTACCAGATGGTACCAGCACCGTAGGCTCTCTGAACAAGTGTTGTGATTAAAATTCAGGTGCACGGTGCATACTTAAATACACTTTTGAAACAGCTATACCTTTAATTAGAAGCATTTTTGCGAATACATGTATATTACAAAACTGCTTCTGTTCAATACCGAAATGCACCCATTGGGTTTCCAATTTTTGCTGGAATATCCCTTTAAAGGTGCAGACAGGGTATGGACCAGCGGTCTAATGATTACTGCTTCTTAACGGGACAGTCAACACAAAAATTGTTATTGTTTAAAAAGATAGATAGTATGTCTGGCTCCTAAATTTTCTTACTGGCTCCTAAATTTTAAACAGATTTGTTGACCCCTGGGTTAAACACATCTTTGAAGTCAGCTACAGAGCAGCAATGAAGGACTGGGAGCAGCTGGTGATTGGTAACTATGTACATATGCCTGTTGTCATTGGCTCATCAGATGTGTTCATTTATGTCACAAGTAGTGAATTTATGGCGTCTATCTTACATTAACTATATGTTCAATTCCTTTGTAGTCTTTAAACACATTGGGGTCAACCACAATTCATTATGAAATGTTATCTAATGATTCCCCCCCCCAAAAAAAATCCCCACTAAAGTCTATTGGGATTTTTTAATAAAAATATTTGATAAGCTTTTCTAAAGGATTGTAATCAACCTCCTAGTTATATGTATGCTATAGTGCATTAACATTAGAGCATTGTCCTTTGTACTTTAAAGGGACAGTCTAATTAAAATTAAACTTTCAAGAGTCAGAAAGGGCATGCAATTTTAAGCAACTTTCCAATTTACTTTTATCATCAAATTTGCTTTGTTCTCTTGGTATTCTAGGTAGGCTCATATGCTTATTTCTAAGCCCTTGAAGGCTACCTCTTATTCCAGAGCATTTTGACAGTTTTTCACTGCTAAAGGGCATTAGTTCATGTGTGCCATATAGATACAACTGTGCGCACTCCTGTGGAGTTATTTATAAGTCAGAACTGATTGGCTAAAATTCAAGCCAGTCAAAAGAACTGAGATAAGGGGGCAGTCTGCAGAGGCTTCGATACAAGGTAATCACAGAGGTGAAAAGTATATTAATATAACAGTGTTGGTTATGAAAAACTGGGGAATGGGTAATAAAGGGATTATCTATCTTTTTAAACAATAACAAATTTTGTGTCGACTGCCCTTTAAATTACATCATTTCTCTCTTGACATTCTGTACCTCTCAATATATTATTTATCCCCAAATCCTTTTACCCCAGCTGGTTTCCTCTCTGCTGACAACGCAGATATACGTCAGCACTGCGCTATTCTTTTTTGTTAGGATTCGGTTGATGATTTCAATCATAGTGGAAAAGCAATTATATATGAAGTACCCCCCAAACACTTCCAAAGCACCCCTCCAGGAGGATCAAAGTAATAATTACACCTGCCAAAATCTGAGACCTCCCTGACTCAGCACATCCCAAATATGCAGTTCATGCTGTTATCTTCCGTGCTAAGGGTATGCTGGGGAATCAGAAGCCTGCTTGACGTGTCTCTAATGTTTTGAAATCAGCGCTTCCTTTGAAAGTGAAAGGGTTAATGGAAGAGGGCTTTCATCCATTAAACACATTAAAAACCGTCATTCCTCACAAACAAGATTAATTCTTTCGCAGCGAGCGCAGAGTCTGCAACTTGCAGGTCATATGCAAATTGCATAGCAAATATGCATGTAAAGTGACAAAGGGATATACGAGGTGCCTGCTTTGTATCCCTGCATTTTAGTTTTAAAGATAAAAGCAAGGACACCTCTATAGGAATATTATATATTGCAGAAAATATAATACCCTCCGAAATATTGCTATAGCCAAATTCATATTGCGAAACGGCATATTTGTTCCCTCTCTGCTGAGGGATGTGTCACTTCTGCAGAAAATTCAGACATCAAAGAGAAATGAATGCTGCAATTTTTCCAACAATATGGGCTGGCTGGACTAAAAATTCATGATTACAATTGTCTTTAATGAGCTGTGCAAAGCTTATATCATTTTCTTTAAAAATAGACGTTCTCTGGAGGGATTCCCGAAGCAGATGAAAAAGTAAAAGCAATTTTAGAAATGAAAACTGCCTATGATTTTATCTATCTATCTATCATCTATCTATCTATCTATCTATCTATCTACCAATCATCTATCTATCTATCTGTCTATCATCTATCTATCTATCTATCTATGTATCATCTATCTATCTATCTATCTATTTATCTATCTATCTATCATCTATCGGTCTATGTGTCTATCTATCTATGAATCTATATATCAATCTATCTATTTATCTATCTATCATCTATCTATCTATCTATCTATCTATCTATCTATCTGTCTGTCTGTCTGTATGCCTGCCTGTCTGTCTACCTGTCTGTCTTTTAGCTCACACTATCTATTCTCTATCTATATTATCTCTCTCACCCTAACCTCCTCTCTCTCTCTCTAAACAATTTTTAAAACAAAAAATATTTGAGTCTATTTAAATATAATCTATCTATTTATCTATCTGTCTATCCTCTATCTATATATCTTTATATCTATCTATCTATCTATCTATCTATCTATCTATTCATCTTAATCGCTTTCACATTCTCTCATTATCAGGTTGTCTGACTTTCCTTCTTCTTTTTCTTTCTCCTTCTGTCTCTGTTTGTCTTTCTTTCTTTCTTTCTCTCTCTCTCTTTCTTTCTCTCTCTCTCTCTCTCTCTCTCTCTCTCTCTCTCTCTCTCTCTCTCTCTCTCTCTATATATATATATATATATATATATATATATATATATATATATATATATATGAAAGAAAGGCTATAAATAGACAAAAATATAAGCAGAGAGATGCAGATTTGAGCACATTTCATCACCTTGCTGTTCCTTGCAGATACACATTGGGGCGATTACATGATTTTGTTTGTCTCCTCTGCATTGCTAGAAATGACTGGGAGACCCACAAGCAGCTGTTTTGTGCTGGTGAATTACTGTATACTTGGCTAATAGTTTTTCTGACCTGAGCTAGGGGCATATTCTGGGATTAATGACCACGTCTGGACCCTGTTGCTGCCATTAATTCTACCCAGGATGTTTAATAGCCTCGCTTGTCTCCTGGCGCTCGCATCTTATCTACTTTCCACTGCTCGACTTTGCTACCCTCTTGCAAAGGATTGGAGGAGACTCACTTATTTGGGCTATAAAGAACACGCACTGGATAACATCTGAAGGCTGCGTCCAGCTTGCCCGATAGCATCTTGCCTTGTCTCCAACTCATATTTCTCATCTGTGCATTGTATTTCTCCCCCTGTGGCTCTGGCGCCGGCCACGTGCTGCGCGTACAGAGCAGGTTGTACGTTGTCATGCTCAGAAGGGCACAGCACAGTCTTTTAACGCCAGAGATGGCTACACTATATTCCAAAGGCATATGCTGCGGCCCTCTGTAGCAGCCTAGGGGTTAAAAATTAAACTATAATGAAGATGTATTGTAAAAAAAATGTGTCACCAAAGCATACAGCAGCTCTGCAAACTGAAGAACATCTGACATAGCTTAGCCAAGAATTAGTGCTTTACATAGTTACATAGTATTGTTGTTCAGAAGTGTGCACATGTCTTTAGCGGCAGTGTTTTACAACATTATGTGTAGCTTTGTTATACAATGTTGCAAAACGCTGCTGCCATAGAGTTCTAAAGACACGTGCACACTCCTGAACTAGCCTACCTAGTTTTACTGTTCAATAAAAGATAACAAGAGAAAAAAGCAACTTTGATAACAGAAGTAAATTGGAAAGTTATTTACAATTTCATGCTCTATCCAAATAATGAAAGTTTAATTCTGACTTTACTGTCCCTTTACGTTTGTAAAAGTAGGTTTTGCCTTCTGTATTCCAGACTAAAAATAGATTATTAGAAGCGGCATTACACAAGCAGTTCACCAGAACTGCTTGTGCAATGTTAAATCGCTGTCAGTATTTAGCGATGTCTGTCGGACATGATCCGCTGAGCGGAGACAGTTAATAAATCTGCCTCTATCTGTGATGCTCTAGTTTTGTGATAAACTGGATTGTAAAATGCCGCATAAACTTGTAGAATCAATGTCAAATGAATATTGTGAACGCTCGGTATTTACTAACATTTTTTATTTTTGAACAGCTTTGATTTAGGAAAAAAATTAAATTTATATTTGAGAAATATTGTATATTTAGTTTTTAAGAAATGCTGAAATAAAAGAAGATCGTTGTAGTGGATTCAGACTTTTTGGACCCTTTTTTGAGCTAGATTACAAATTAAGCTCAAACCGATACCACAGAGTACGTTATCCTTAGTGTGACCCTGCAATCAGAATAGTGCAAATCTCGAATAAATCTTTTGTTACCGTTCACGTGTAATACCAAATTGTGCGCTATTATAAGTGAACAGTAAAGAAAGATTTATTAGAGAATCTTAAAGCAGTCAACATTTTTTGTACTCCCCCTAGACTTTGAATGGGTAGCGCTATTATCTCTCATATTACCTGTACAAGGGTAGAGTTAAAGTGATGGTAAATTTAGAGTAAGTAGAGGCTAGTATATTAAAGTATGTACGCTGAAAATGTAATAAACCCTAAAGTGGAAACAGAAAAGTTATTTAAAATATATATATTTATTTGCTTGTAATCAGCAGCTGGCTGCCTCCTTCTGCACTGTCATTTTTTTTCCCAAAAAGCCACAGGAGGCTGGAGCAGCCAATAGGAAGCTGTGCCATACGTCCCGTTGAAGGTTGTAGCTCTGTGCTCCTACAGACCTGAAGTAAAGTGTTAAAGAGATAGAAAGGTCAAAATGGAAATGTGCATGTGTGCATTTCATTGTTAAATAGAAAAATACTTCCATTAGAAAAATGCTTCTAGTAAAAGTTAGAGGGACACTAAACCCAAACTTTTTATTTCATGATTCAGATAGAGCATGTAATTTTAAGTAACTTTCTAATTTATTCCTATTGTCAATTTTTCTTCATTCTTTTGCAATCTTTATTTGAAAAAGCAGGAATCTAAGCTAAGAAGCCGGCCCATTTTTGTTTCAGCATCCTGGATAGCGCTTGCTGATTGGTGGCTGCAAAAATGGGCCGGCTCCTATGTGACTAAATGTAGCCACCAATGAACAAGTGCTATCCAGGGTTCTGAAACATAAATGGTCCGGCTCCTAAGCTTAGATTCCTGTTTTTTCAAATAAAGATAGCAAGAGAATAAAGACAAATTGATAATAGGAGTAAATTAGATAGTTGCTTAAAATGTCATGCTCTATTTGAATCATGAAATAAATTATTTGGGTTTAGTATCCCTTTAAAGGGACAGTCTAGTATAAATTAAACTGTCATTATTCAGATAGAACTTTTAATTTTAATCAACTTTCCAATTTACTTTTATAATCAAATTTGCTTTTTTTTCTCTTGGTATTCTTAGTTTAAACTAAACATAGGTAGGCTCATATGCTAATTTCTAAGCCTTTGAAGGCTGCCTCTAATCACATGCTGTTTAAATCTCTTTTCAACACAAAGAGACAGAAAGTACACGTGGGTCATACAGATAACACTGTGTTCAGGCACAGGGGGTTATTTAAGATTTAGCACAAAACAATGCTAAATTTAAGACAATAGATAATAAACAGTCACAGTCATGATCAAGGGGCTGGAAGAAGGTTCCTAGATACAAGGTAATCACAGAGGTAAAAAGTATATTAATATAACTGTGATGGTTATGCAAAACTAGGGAATGGGTAATAAAGGGATTATCTATCTTTTAAAACAATAACAATTCTATGGTAGACTGTCCCTTTAATACTATTTTTTTAGCTGAATACAAATGCACCAGCATACAAACACCACACCTTCTCAGAGAGTCTGCAGTGACACAAATTAAGTCTTCACTGACACAATACACACTGCCGCTAGCTTTCTCAGCAGGCATGGTGTTCGAATCCTTATCCTCTATTCTAAAATACATTTCGGTGTATAGAATTCTTTTCCTAGGGAAGTATACTGCAAAAATGCTTCTATCCGAAAAGGAAATGCACCCTTGCAGATTTATATTCTGATCTTTATATCCCTTTAAAGATAATACAGTTAGTAACTAAAAGCAAAAAGTGAATAACTAAACTAATTGCAGTTCTATGTGTAGCAGTGATTGGCGTCTATTTACTGCAAATCACATGCTGTGGTCGAACAAAGCTGTAAGTGTAGATCGTCCATCATTTAGACGTGTAAGTTCTATAACATAGAATGTAAACAAAATAATGTCATGTCTTTTAGCAATTGTGCTGCAAACACTAAAGAAATATAACCCAATCGGTTATGATTGATATAATGTTTAATATCATTTAAAAAAACATAGAATGACATAAAAAATATCTTATTTTAACTTTCCCGTTAGATAAAAAGGTAAACTTGAGAACCTGTCCACGAAGCCTTGCATCTAACGGGCAGCGTATCCTGTATGTTTGCTGCCCGGATGTATCATTACACATTTGCTTGTGTGTATAATGCCGTTCCTTCTCTGTCGTGGCCAGTCACATTAGAGAAGGGCCTGTCAATCACCCCAAGCAAGTGCATCCATGGAAATTTCTCTCCGCCAATTTAGAGCTGGTGGAGAGTGTACATTGCGCAATGGCTCAAAAGCAGCTTATGCTACTTCATACACTTAGCCCAAAATCTCTGTTTCTTTTATCTTAAAGGGACATATTTACTATGTGATTAGCCCCTGCAAAGTGGTTAAACACATAGGGCTCGATTCCAAACTTTCAGATCCCATTTTATATGTGGTTTTACAGCTTCTGATACATTATTTATCAAGTTCTAAGTGAGTACAATCCAAACAATAACACCATTTCCAAACTGAGAAATGTTCAGATCGGATTCGAACAGATAGTGGCAAATTCATCCATACAAAGCATAGACAACAATGGCTTTGGCAAGATGGCTTGGAATCATTCTATTAGTGCAATATGCAGAAACCATTTTAAAAGTATATATGTATGGTCTAGATTCATTAAACCTATATCCAACACTAGAGACGTTAATTTGGATTTGCATTTGTGATGAATATTTGGATATATATTTTGTTTTTACAAAACAAACATCCTCGTTAACTAAGTAAGTTAAAGGATAACGAATATATACTAGCGGAATTCATTAGTATATTTGTTATTCTTTAAATTAGGTGTAATACTTACCTATAGCGTGCTAGGGAGCCTCGCTAATCTTCTTCTTCTTCATAGAGTCCTCGGCCGCCATAATAGGAGCATTAGTGCAGCGGATCCCAGACCTTGCACGAAAGGACTTTCTCCTTTAGGCAATCAAGCTACTAGTAATATGAAGAAGCGGATAAGCGCGGCTCCCCAGCGCACTATAGGTAAGTAACCTACAGGTGGCACTGTTCCACCTGCCACAAGATAACATTTACATTCTGTTTAATGAAAACAAATGTAAATGCTAACGAACATTCAGTGTTCGGTTAGTTTAAAACAAACTGAAAACCGAATAATGACCACACAAGTATCGTAAAAAACAAATTTTTCAGATTTTTTTTTTCGAATGATTCATCCGAAATGAATTATTCAGTGCTGCACATGTCCATTCAGCACTATTGTATAGTCCCTCCTAGTGCGCAGGACAGACATTTACACATGTATATGTCTAATAGACAGATATGTGACATTTCATACAGTTAATGAGGTCAGCAGTAAAATCAAGAAAATCTAGAAGTAGGTTTTAGCAATCACACTTACATTTTTCATTTTTATTTCATGCACGTTTTTTTTTTACGTTTTTAAGTTACTGAAGTTACTGTAATTACATCTTCATAAATGGGATTTTTATCAGCAATCACGTATTTGTCATTTTGTCTTGTTTACTGGTAACTTAGATCTTTGCACTGTCTTTTTTACAATAAACAGAAGCCCCAAAAATCGTGATTTTTTAAAAAAAAAAAAATTCTAGAACCTCGCACCTCTATCTCCTTACAGTAACCTATTTAGCAAACAAAAACCTCATTTTGTACAGTGAGGTTTGGAACTTTTGCCAATATTTTAACCCTTGTGATGATTTACAGTATGAGAACTATAAAAATCCTGTTATAGAAGGCCAGATTAGTTGCTAATATTTTCTACTTAGGGAATTAATTTCCTGCTGTTTTCCTTTTCATTTTAGATGAAAATCTCACCAAAATGGAAAATAAGATTTTCTTACTAAATTAATATTTAATTAAAAAAATACATTTCATGATCTTTCTGAATCATTAAAGTTTCGTTTTGAATTAAAAAAAAATTGTGTCCCTTTAAAGGGACATAACGTCTCTAGCTTACAAGTACATGTTATAAAAAAATTTTTTAAAATTGAAACTCAGGTGTTTATCATCTAAAAAACAGCAAAGACTGTGCCGGAATATTCAGACTTAAACCTGTATTTAAAGGGACACAGAACCCAAATATTTTCTTATCATTCATATAGAGCATACAATCTCAAACAACTTTCCAATTTATTTATATTATCAATTGTGCTTCATTGCTTTGGTATCCTTTGTTAAAGGAGCAGCACTACTGGGAGCTAGCTAAACATGCAAATTCAGAGGGTAGTAGACAATACCAGACAATGGCAGGAGTGGTATTCAGTATTAAATTACTCTTGTTTACAGAATATACAGGGAGTGCAGAATTATTAGGCAAATGAGTATTTTGACCACATCATCCTCTTTATGCATGTTGTCTTACTCCAAGATGTATAGGCTCGAAAGCCTACTGCCAATTAAGCATATTAGGTGATGTGCATCTCTGTAATGAGAAGGGGTGTGGTCTAATGACATCAACACCCTATATCAAGTGTGCATAATTATTAGACAACTTCCTTTCCTTTGGCAAAATGGGTCAAAAGAAGGACTTGACAGGCTCAGAAAAGTCAAAAATAGTGAGATATCTTGCAGAGGGATGCAGCACTCTTAAAATTGCAAAGCTTCTGAAGCGTGATCATTGAACAATCAAGCGTTTCATTCAAAATAGTCAACAGGGTCGCAAGAAGCGTGTGGAAAAACCAAGGCGCAAAATAACTGCCCATGAACTGAGAAAAGTCAAGCGTGCAGCTGCCAAGATGCCACTTGCCACCAGTTTGGCCATATTTCAGAGCTGAAACATCACTGGAGTGCCCAAAAGCACAAGGTGTGCAATACTCAGAGACATGGCCAAGGTAAGAAAGGCTGAAAGACGACCACCCCTGAACAAGACACACAAGCTGAAACGTCAAGACTGGGCCAAGAAATATCTCAAGACTGATTTTTCTAAGGATGGACCCGTGGCTGGATTGGTAAAGGGCAGAGAGCTCCAGCCCGACTCAGACGCCAGCAAGGTGGAGGTGGAGTACTGTTTTGGGCTCGTATCATCAAAGATGAACTTGTGGGGCCTTTTCGGGTTGAGGATGGAGTCAAGCTCAACTCCCAGTCCTACTGCCAGTTTCTGGAAGACACCTTCTTCAAGCAGTGGTACAGGAAGAAGTCTGCATCCTTCAAGAAAAACATGATTTTCATGCAGGACAATGCTCCATCACACGCGTCCAAGTACTCCACAGCGTGGCTGGCAAGAAACGGTATAAAAGAAGAAAATCTAATGACATGGCCTCCTTGTTCACCTGATCTGAACCCCATTGAGAACCTGTGGTCCATCATCAAATGTGAGATTTACAAGGAGGGAAAACAGTACACCTCTCTGAACAGTGTCTGGGAGGCTGTGGTTGCTGCTGCACGCAATGTTGATGGTGAACAGATCAAAACACTGACAGAATCCATGGATAGCAGGCTTTTGAGTGTCCTTGCAAATAAAGGTGGCTATATTGGTCACTGATTTGTTTTTGTTTTGTTTTTGAATGTCAGAAATGTATATTTGTGAATGTTGAGATGTTATATTGGTTTCACTGGTAAAAATAAATAATTGAAATGGGTATATATTTGTTTTTTGTTAAGTTGCCTAATAATTATGCACAGTAATTGTCATGATTTTTCCGTTCATCGCCGTGTCACTGCGGCTCCCGGATCTTCTCAGTGTAATGACGTCACGTTGCTTAGCAACGTGACGCATCCTCTGACACACCTCTCTGATGACGTCGCCGCTCCTGCCTTTAAACCACGGCGGGAGATCTTACTCGGGGCCCGTTTGTTTGATTTCCCTGGCATTTGTGAGTACTTTTCCTGTATCTGTTTCTATACTTGTGTACCGACTACTGCCTGTCTGACCTAGCTTTTGCCTTATCCCTGCTACTGATGTTTGGATACCGACTACTGCCTGCCTGACCTAGCTTTTGCCTTATCCCTGCTACTGATGTTTGGATACCGACTACTGCCTGCCTGACCTAGCTTTTGCCTTATCCCTGCTACTGATTTCTGGAGACCGACTACTGCCTGCCTGACCTAGCTTATGCCTTATCCCTCAATCTAACTCTTGGATATAATTTCCTAATTTACAAGCCTGCTTAAAGGGACATTTACTTTTACAAGCTGCAAAAGAGAACTTTGTCTTTTTGTTTGTTTCAAGCCTGCTTAAAGGGACATTTACTTTAACAAGCTGTAAAAGAGAACTTTGTCTTTTTGTTTGTTACAAGCCTGCTTAAAGGGACATTTACTTTTACAAGCTGCAAAAGAGAACTTTGTCTTTTTGTTTGTTACAAGCCTGCTTAAAGGGACATTTACTTTCACAAACTGCAAAAGAGAACTTTGTCTTTTTGTTTGTTACAAGTCTGCTTAAAGGGACGTTTTCACTTTTGTGGCTTTCCAGCGTATTGGAACAATTATTACTTTTTGTAACCTATCTTGTTTGTTTCCTGAGTGGGTCACGTCCTGGTTATTTCTCAGTGTGCTAGCGTGTGTTTTACTATTCACGCTAGCAGTTGGGTTGCACCCTGGACTGATTCCTAAACGGCTGACAGTAATAGTCACCTGCACACACAGATATCCCCCTAAAATAGCTATAACTAAAAACAAACTAAAAACTACTTCCAAAACTATTCAGCTTTGATATTAATGAGTTTTTTGGGTTCATTGAGAACATGGTTGTTGTTCAATAATAAAATTAATCCTCAAAAATACAACTTGCCTAATAATTCTGCACTCCCTGTATGTGTGCAATGGAAATGTTATGTCTCTGTAATTTGTTAAAGACCATCTTAAGTAAGAACTGTATTGGTGAATTTATATGTTCAGTTGGTGCAATAATCTGTGCAGTGGAGAAAAGAGTCTTCACTGAACTTACTGTGTTTCTGTATGAAAAACTATTGTCACATTTCCCATTGTCAGATTTCTAATAAAGCAAAACAGGCAACTGTCTAGGAGCACAAACCTTATTTCTAATATCATGCTCTACACTACACTTACATTTTGACTCCCTAGTGCAGTCAGAAGCTACAGATTTCAGTGAGTGCAGATGAGTGATCATACGGTGCAACATGTACAACAGCATATGAGTAAACTATACTGTGGATGTTTAAAGCATATATCTGACCTTGCCCACCTCATTACAACTAGCACAGGCATCTGATATCTTTTTTCCATTTTTTGATAGATGCTGTCACTGTCATACACTGTGTTGTAAAGGTCACTGTCAATAAAATATTAATCACATATACAATTGCTAGAATTCATTGGAAGAAATGTATTTAAAGGGATATTAACCCCAATTTAATTATTTTGTGATTCAGATAGAGCATGCAAATTTCTAATTTACCCTTATTATGATTTTTTCTTCATTCTCTTGGTATCTTTATTTGGAAAAGCAGGAATGTAAGCTTAGGAGCCAGCCCGTTTTTGGTTCAGCACCTTGGATAAAGCTTGCTCATTAATGGCTACATTTAGTGCTACCTGGTGCTGAACCAAAAATGGGCTGGCTCCTAAGCTTACATTCCTGCTTTTTGAAATAAAGATACCAAAAGAACAAATAAAAATTGCTATAGGAGTAAATTAGAAAGTTGCTTAAAATTGCTACTGAAAATAACCAGATGAAACCTGCTCTCTTGAATCTATTTTATCAGGATTAAAGGGACATTATAGTTAATACAGAATAAGGACAGTGTGCTCCTTTTCCCTGCTTGTCTAGGTGAAGTAAGATGAGTTACACTTTTTATTTACAATGCAGAAGATGCTAGGGCATTTTATTGGTTGTATCTCCTAACATGACAAAAATAGTGACAATAAAAACAAGAATAGGGCAGTTAGTGCAGACAGTAATCAAGCACCTAGTATGGTGCAAAATGTATATATTTAAAGGGATACAAAAGTGCAAAAAAAATATCAACTCTAGTGCAGCAATGCACTACTGGGAGCTAGCTAAACAAATACAAGCCAATGACAAGAAAAATAACCGTTCAGCCACCAATCTGCAGCTAGCTCCCAGTAGTGCATTGCAACTCCTAAGCCTACCTAGGTATGCTTTACAACAAACAAACTAAGGCATTGATCACAATCATGTAGAAAAGTTTATCAAACAATTTATCTACAAATATAGACATAGATTTAATGATGAATTTAGTAAAAATCACTAGATAAACTTTTCAACAGGATTTGTTCTATCTGAGCCATGGGTTTCATGTCCTTTTAACATCAGATAAAGTTCTCTAGATTTATTATTATGCTGCATCTTAAAAATTACATTTACCGTCCCTTTAATATACTGCAAGAAACAACAATATGCAATGGTAAAATGGCTGTGAGCTGCATTACAGAGCAGATACAGGGCAGGGATGTGCACGTGACACACACAATCTGCACAATACATATTACAACACACAGCACCTGCTACCTGTGTATGCTTGGGGTAACAATACTGCATGGCACAGATGGACTATCATTGGCAGAGCAACACACTTGCTGGGCCCACAGAGGATCCAATCAAGCCTTGCAGTTAGAACAGAGCCTCGAGGCGAGCAGTAAAGCTGAATAAACAAACATCAGGTCCAGCCCTGTCTAACAGGATTCACTTGAGCTTTGATAACAGATGACAGCTCATTGTCCAACAGCGTAACTGTATCAGGCAGATTTTACTGCACAAGCGTCAAGCAATCTGTGACTACTGGGTCTTAAAACAAGTCCGATCACCCAAGCACCTGTGATTATAGCAACAATACAGTATACAGGGTGTAATATACAGTATATCTCTGAAAACAACATTATTGGGAGCTAAAACGTTATCCTTAGAAAGGAAAGCTCTTAACCCCTTAATGACCAGTGATGAAATTATTGTGTCATGAAACCATTGGGCCAACTGAAGCTGCATCCTTAAGGGGTTAATCAACATTCCACATTCTAATTTATCAGTCTACTTATGTATGTATCTATTTATGTATCTATCTATGTATCTATGTATCTATCTATCTATCTATCTATCTATCTATCTATCTATCTATCTATCTGTCTGTCTGTCTGTCTCAATCTATCATCTATCTATCTATCTATCTATCTATCTATCTATCTATCTATCTATCTATCTATCTATCTATCTGTCTGTCTGTCTGTCTGTCTCAATCTATCTATCTATCTATCTATCTATCTGTCTGTCTGTCTGTCTGTCTGTCTGTCTGTCTGTCTGTCTCAATCTATCATCTATCTATCTATCTATCTATCTATCTATCTATCTGTCTGTCTGTCTGTCTGTCTGTCCGTGTCAATCTAATCTATCTGTCAATCATCTATCTATCTATCTATCTATCTATCTATCTATCTGTCTCAATCTATCATTTTTCTAATCTATCTATCTATCTATCTATCTATCTATCTATCTATCTATCTGTCTCAATCTATCATTTTTCTAATCTATCTATCTATCTATCTATCTATCTATCTATCTATCTGTCTGTCTGTCTGTGTCAATCTAATCTATCTGTCAATCATCTATCTGTCTATCTATTATCTATCTATCGTCTATTCAATCTATCTATTCAATCTATCATCTATCTATCTAATATTTCTATCATTTTGGCCCCATAGCTGTACGCTGGACTTTTTCTTGTAGCAATATCACAGATATCTATGTGACTGTTTACCCATGTAGCAATCCTTATTTAATTATTGTTGTGTTGGTAAAGTTATCTAAACAATCAAACCAGCAATGAGCAGCACTTGCTGCACTCTAATGCAGCGATAACTAAGGACAAATTCACAACTAAGCAGGATATGAGAATTTAGAGAATTGACTAAATGTTCTTCAAGAATGTGACAGTCCAGACTCCAGAACAGAATATTGGAACCTGACAAAGGAATATGGAATATATGATAACATAGCACTGTCCCAAGGAGCTTGCAATCTACCAAGTCTCACCGGCTTTTTATAAGCCTTATGGACGTGTTTCACAGATATTGCCCTTCTCCAGTCCATTTCATTTAGAGGATGGCTTGCAAAAGCATTTGAATGGCGCTCAGATCATTTCTGGCTTTGTTTCTAAGTCATTTCAATCTATTTGAATATGAAAGAGTCAAAATGTTAAAAACATTTGTTTCATGGAAAAGTAAAAGCCGTTTAAAATGTGTGATTAGTGTGCGTATCTGGGTCCTGGGCTCTATCTTCCACATCTACATCATTTTTACATTTTTTACTTATACAGAAAATGTATGGCCTAGATTACAGGTGGAGTGCAAAAGTCCAAGTGGTATGAAGTGTAATATACTGAGCTTTAAAGGGATAGTCCAGTCAAAACTTAACTTTCATGATTCAGATAGAGCATGCAATTTTAAGCAACTTTCAAATTTACTCCTATTATCCTTTTTTTCTTTGTTCTCTTGATATCTTTATTTGAAAAGGCTGGAATGTAAGCTTAGGAGCTGGCCCATTTTTGGCTCAGTACCTGGGTAGTGTTAAATGTAGCCACCAATCAGCAAGCACTAAAATGTGGCTTTGTGAACGCTGTTTCTTAACTACAGTTTCCGGATCGTCGGAAACTACGCGGGGAGATAGGGAGCTAGTGCTTATTAAATCCTCCCCCTAAGGCTTTAGAAATGGAAAAATCTAAAAAAAAAAAAACGGTGCAAATGCTGATTAAAAAATGTTTTCTGACAGACAGAGAACTATCAAAGAAATCTACTGGTGAAGTTAAAGGGAGGTAAAACCCAAATGTTTTTTTTTTCATGATTCAGACAGAGCATAAGAATGTAAGCAACTGTCCTATTTACTTTATTATATAACTTGCTTTATTCTCTTGGTGTCCTTTGTTGAAAAGCATACCTTGCTAGGCTCAGGACCTTGGAGCTAGCTTCAGATTGGTGCCTTTACATACCGGTATATGCCCCTTGTTATAGGCTTATCTGTGTATTCAGCTAGCTCCCAGTAGTGTATTGCTGACTCCTTCAATAAATGAAACTAAGATAAATAAATAAAGTAAATCTGAAAGTTGTTTAAAATTGTATGTTCTATCTGAATCATGATATCATTTTTTGGAGTTTCATGTCCCTTTAAAGGCATATAAAGGTGCATTCAAATGGTTATAGCATGTTATGATCGCCCTATTGCTTGCATATTGCTATGTGTTTAAACCTTGCAAAGGAACTAAACACATAGGGCTAGATTTATCAAAGCTGAGGCATACAGGGGCGCATATACACGCCCTTGTACGCCTCAGCTCGCCTGTGGAGGGGGGGAATTTCCCCAAGGTATTCACCATTGCACATGAGCGCAATTTTGCGCTCGCGTGCAATCCCGCCCCCTGCCCGCGCACAGCCAATCACGCGCGGGTAGGAGCTGTCAATCTCCTCGGTCGGACTCGACCACAGAGATTGAATTTCGCCACCTTAGAGGTAGCGAAGAGGTTAGGGAAGCAGCGGCCTGGTGACCGCTGCTTGTTAAATTACGGCGATCAAGTTCTTAAGAGAACTTGCAGACGTAGGGCTTTAATAAATCGAGCCCATAAAGTGATCTCAGAAGTTGTAAAACATTTGTTCACAGCTGAAGATTGGCGGCTTCATACATTTGTCCCTAGTGATAAGTAGCCAATGTTTATCTCAAAGTGACAGCGCAATGTCACTCTAGAGCTGAGTTTAGTTAAGTGTTTAACTCCTTTGTAGTGTAGTTATATTTAAGCAATTTAACATGGTGCAGTCACTAGAAAACTATACAATATCTGGTTTTTCTAAAGTACTGGGATAGGCCCCATTGAAACTCACACTCAGATGCCCAGAATTTAGTTACTTTCATCCAAAGTGACCCCCTTCCTGTCAAATACAGCTGTAGTCAGAGCAGAGCTATCCGCTTTGATCCCTGGGGAGGCAATAGTGTTATTTTATCACATGATCTAGTGATGTAGTCCTGCCTGCAAAAGAGTTTTATGAGGTAAAAAAGGATTGACGAAAATTGCAATTGCCCTCCATTTTAATGAATATCCTTTCTTTGGTTTTCATGTATTGCAGCCCCTTCCGGCAGCTAAGAGGTTAAGCCCACTTCCTCCTTTCTAGTTTGTGCCCATATAATGTGCTTCAGCCATAAGAGCTGTTGCGGCAGACCGCTGACCTGCGCTGAATTAAGCCCTTGACAGGAACAGGCGTGCCATGTCATGGTGGCAACGCTTTTATTGAAAGCCCAGACACTTAATGCACTAATGGAATTATATGCCATTTTCTAAGTCCCTCTATTGACCTTGGAAAGTGAAGGCTGTAGGGTTGATGAAATCAAAAACGCTCTTTGCTTTCTAAAGCAGAGATTTCCCGCCACAGAGATTAGTATGCGAAGAGCAGCATCGTTTCCTTCACTGGGGAGAAAGACTGCCTGAAAGGTGTCATTTATCAACGGCTGACACAAACCTCTCTCTCTCTCTCTTTCCCCACAAAAGCCAGATATTTATCGAAGGAAGGAATATACATATACATATATATTTTAGGTGATGGGCGCAGGAGTTGCAAGGTCCCTGGAGGGGAAATAGATCTCATTTGCCAGTTCCTTCAATAAGAGATTTGTGAGGCTGAGAGTTTACTGCCTGTCACTTCACAGAGCGGCTAACAAGGGAGGAAGTGGTGTCTTGTAGTAAGAACAAGGCTGCGGGTTTAAATTCTGTTCTGCATTTTTGTGTTTATTATCATTTTTCTGCACTCTGGAAGTCCAAGGCATTGACTGCAGACTTGAAAAAGCATAGTTAAAGAGATAGTTACTATTTCTCCTTATTGTGTTTCCGATAATAGTTATACCAGCTGCAGAGTAAAAAAAAGAAGTGAAATATATAATTTAGCTTTATTTTTGTATGTGAAATAGATGGACTTGCTCACTGAACCTATAACTTATTTAAATGGACTGAGGTTGCAGGGAGAGCAGACCTCCTTATCTAGCATTTCTCTTTACACACAAAAGCTTTCTTATCTTATCTCTTTTTGTATATACCAATGCTAATACTTTGGGAGAGCAATTAAAAATGAACATTTTAGTACCTATCTCTTCCCTACCATTGAGTGGAATTTACTGCAGTTTCCTCTTGTTTACATTTGCTTTCATATAGTGAATACAGTATTATTCATATTTTCATTGAGCGTGTCGACTTTCACAGAAAACTGCAGCTATTTCAAATGACAAAATACAGCTAAAAGAGCTATTTGTAAAAAATGTAAAGGGAGATAATACACTCATATGCTTAATAACTTGATTTAGCATAACTGCAAAAAGCTGACATGAAAATATCACCTGAGCATCTCTATGTAAAAAGGGAAGATATTTTACCAATTTACAATTTTTTCAGCTCACCAGAATAAGTGCTCTGTGAACAGTTATACTGTCCAGCTGTAAGATGAGAAAAATTAAAAATAGGCAATCTGCATCAGAAGTGCTGAGATCATGCTTTGCTTTTCTGTGATCTCATGAGATTTCATAGTAAACTTCATTAAACTGAATAGGTAAATAACATGACTGTGCCTTTACATGCCAGATGCACACTTCCTTGGAAGTCCTGGGACTAGCATCCTGATTGGCTGTTTAAAGTCTCTTTAAAGTGGGGTGTAAATAATTAGGAAATTTTGAGGTAAAATAGCTTAATTTTTTACATAGACATGTTCATATCAATTTAAAACACTGCAGTAGGTATAAAAGATATTTAGGAACACATTAAATGGTAGAAAATATTACTGTCCAATGACCCTTTTACTTAAAGGGGTATTGTATTCATGTGTTACTTCTTTCTTTCTCCCCCCCCCCATCCAGTTTAAACAAGGTTTTTCTTATCAAGCGTACAGATGTTATATGCATCTCCAACAACAACACTGCGAGCATTGCCCTTATCAACTAGTAAACATACTGCACATTAGTTTTAATTTATAATTGAATTGCTATTACTTAACATTTTTACAGGGAAAAAAATGTTTTTAGTGCATTAGTTTTAAAGAAACACAAATAATCGTGTCTTTTTCACAAAACGAATACACAATGAAATTAATAGTAAACAAATAAATACTGAATACATTTGGCAGTATTAATTAATTTCCATTAAATTACCATAGGTGGTTAAAATATTTACCAGTAGCACACTGGAGGGCTTAATCTTGATTCTTTTTCACAGAGCCCCAGGGCACTATAATAGGACGCTTAGCACGATGGATTCCAGGGCCTGCACTAAAGGCAAAGGTCTTTTAACGCAGGCCCTCGTATCTGCCACACTAAGCCTCCTATTAGCGCGCACCGGAATTAGCGTGGCTCTCCGAAAATATATGTAAATGTTCCACAAATATTCAGTATTCCTTTAGTTTAGAACAAAATAATTAAAAAAAAAACATAGCCAATTAATATTTCAAAAAACAAAGTTTTTTTAAAATATTTGTTACAAAAGATTCGTCCGAACCAAATTTTTCGGCCCTTTGCACATCTCTAATTGCTTGGCCAGTTCTTAACCCACTAAAATTATAATAATTAAAGATATTAAATATTTGGGGAAATTTGTTTCCCCGGACATTTGGTGGCTGCACTATTTGGTATTCGTTTTTTTAAATATATACTATAATAAATACTATAATAATAAATACTTAATATGTTTTAAACATTTACATTCATTTTCATTAAACAAATGTAAATGTTTAAAAAGTACAGCTGAAAAAAAATCACTTGTACTTAATATACTTACCTACACGCACAGGAGGGAGCACTAACCTCTACATGCCAGAGACTGGCCTGTCTGCGCTAACTGGAGGCTTCATATGATCACCTACCGGGGCCTGCCCTAAAGTTAGTGCAGCCCCTGGAAGCTGAGTGAACTAAGCCACCAGTAAGCGCAGGCCAGGCTCTTGCATGAAGAGCAGCAGGTAAGCGAGCCCTCGGGCACGTGTGGGTAAGTATATTAGCCATTTTTTTTTAGAAAACTAAGGAATAATGCCAAATTCTGCATTATTCATTCATTTTTGTTAAATGCTTTGAGGAAACAAATACACAACTCTAGTAAACATACATACACATATAAGCACATATATACATGCATACATATATATATATATATATATATATATATATATATATATATGTATATATATATACACCTTTGAGCCCTTCCCTGTCAAACACTTTGTCATATACTATATCCCTTTAGAACAATTTTAAGACATTTATTTTAATAATAAAATTATATTTTACATCTAATATGTATATATGAGTGTAATTATTTATTTAAATTTGTTTTACGCCTGATTTTTATACTTTTATTATAGCCCTAACACTTTAATTCTTGTCTTAAATAAAGGTTTTCTTTTTAGCTCTGTTATTACTAAAATGAGCAATATTTATCGCGCAGGGGGGAGTCAGCCGAGATGAGTACTCTCTGGTCATTTATTGGTATAAAAAAAATCTTAAAAAAGGTTAAAGATAGTTCTTGATTTTTTCATAGAATAAGTAATCAAAAGATTGTTAGTTTCTTTGGTTAAACTCATTCATTATATATATATATTTTATAATTAAAATTATGCGATAAACAGAACTGTCATATAATTGCAAATTAATTTTTTACAGTTGACTTTTCAGCATACAAATTGGAAGGTCGTATTTAGGCGGATTCTACAATTCTCCTTGGAATAAAAAAAATAAATAAAAACAAATTTTATATGCTTACTGGATATATTATCTAAAATACAATTAAATGAATGCAATAAAATGCAGTTAAGGATGCACAGAAAGGTCTGAAATATAGAGATACAGATTTTGTAGCACAGCTGTGAACATTTATTGGAAAAGAAGACTGTTTGGTATTCCGCACTGGTTGAAGAATTCTTGGCGGTTAACAATGATATGTTACCTAATAAAAGGAAATTCAACCTGCAAAAATTAAGCATAATATTAACAGCGTAGCGTCTCTACATTAACGAATTCATCAAATTCTGCTGACTGTAGTCTCACGACCTATTCTCATTCCTCAATACCTCTCCATATAAACCATTTTATTTTTTACTTGCTCATTTTATCACTTTGTCATCATTCTAATATTATTCTCTGTACATCGCTTGTGTTTTGTTCTCCTTTTTGCATAAACTTTGACCCCCCCTTATGTTTTCAGACTCAAGTTTGCAGCTATTTTTTCATTTAGTTAAAATCATAAGACTAAGCAACAAGCTATCAACAATGTATCCCTCCTAGACCATTATATGGAAATAGGGTATTCTTTGAGGATGATACAAACCCATCCCCCCCCCCCCCCCGAAAAGATTTTATTAATTGTATCATTAAAAGAGAAAAAACATGAGTAATCTGAGTGAAAACATATGGGACTAGATTACAGGTCGCACATATATATTTTTCACTCAAGCGCTAACTGGGTTCAAAGTAAAAAGGTAGCGCTGAAGAAATCCTTAAAAGTTATGAGTCATGCGCTAACCTGATTCTGAGCTAGACCAACAGCGATAAAGCCGAAGGGGCGTTAGGAACACTTTAAATTCCTATATTCTTCATCTAGAAGAAAATTGTATTTTTATTTTTAAAACTATATTTCTATATATACAGTATATATATATATATTTATGAATGGATGTTTTTTTTCTAAAATATATATCTACACCTATATATCTATATGAATATTCCATATAATTTTAAACCTTTTTAACAATAGTAAAAAAAAAAAAAATATTAAAAAAGGTGTTTGATTGTAATACTTTATTTTTTGTTTTTGAAGTGTTTTGTGATTTTTTTAACCCTTACATTTTACTTTAGGTCTCAACTCGCACTAAATATTCTAGTGCAGCTGTGGCGTGTGCTCAAGCAAAACCTATAACTTTCAACTTGTACTATTTACTGCAGTCATAATATTTTATTTAATGAATACTTCACATTCCTATGTCCCTCTTAGAAGAAATGTACTTTTTTATTTTAAAATATATACAGGTAGCCCTCAGTTTACGCTGGAGTTCCAGAAGGAATGGTTGTAAATCGAAACCGTCGTAAATTGAAACCCAGTTTATAATGGAAGTCAATGGGAAGTGAGGGAGATAGGTTCCAGGCTCCTCTCAAAATTGTCATAAGTAACACCTAAAATAAATAAAATTATTTTTAAAGCTTTGAAATGAAGACTTTAAATGCTAAACAGCATTATAAACCTAATAAAATATTCACACAACACAGAATATATAATTAAACTAAGTTAAATGAACAAAAACATTTGCTAAACAGCATTATAAACATAATACAATAATCACACAACACAGACTTCACTTGCATTTTTATACAAACAGTTCTTTCTATGCATTCCAATCTGGACTGATTTATAGACAGGAAGATCTTGTTCCTTTGAAATCTGCTCGATAGCTCAGGTCTGGTTAAACTGATTAATTTCAGCTTGCTTGGCTTTGCTGCAACACAAGCGGACAGCTCCACCTACTGGCTATTTTAATCAATGCACTACTTCTCAATGCTTTTCAATAGCAGTCACATGACTGGAAAAAAGGTTGTTATTCTGAAACGATGTAAATTGAACCGTTGTAAAACGAGGGTCACCTGTATTTCTAAATATACATCAATATATGTTTTGCAAAATCTATCTATCTATCGATCTATAAATCTATCTATCTATCTATAATCTATCTATCTTTCTATACAGATACATATAGAATAATATATTTAAAAATAAAAAATATATTAAAAAAAAAACCTTAAAAATGCATTAAAGGGGGGGGGGGGGGCAGAGCCTATAGCTGAAGTGGTAGGACGCATCTGAGAGGAGCTCCTGACTTTGATCGCTTTTAATAGACTCTAACTATAAATAAAGTACATTTATGCTTGATAATAGCCTGAAGAGGATTGAAGATCAGATCCGTATCAAGATTGCTGACCGCCTATGCTCTTTAGCTGAGTCGCAACGTGATCGCCATTACTTACAAGGCTGATCATCTGCGTCATCAGGGCTGCCGCATTATAACCCCCCCCAGGAAACTGGGTTACTAGGCAGATATTTAACGCTGCCACAAAAATCTCTAAGAAGGGGTGATACTATCAGACCTACATACAAGAAAAGTCGATCAGACCAAATGGAGTCTAACGCCAACTTGATACTTGGAGCCATGACCCACCTGCTCAATAAGCACTACGAAAAGGCTGTTGCACGTGTAGTCTGCTGAATGGCATAGTCTCCGTACAATCACACTTCAAATTGGTAACCAGAGTATTATTGCCGAAGAAACAGCTGAGAAAGACAACGGACGAGATAGAACTCAAGTGATAGAATATAAAATGCAGCACAGCTATTTACAGTCTATCTCCAGTGTGGTCGAGAATGTCCAGCGCAGTGTACCACCACAAGAGGATTTACACATGAAGCACCAGGAAGCTAATCAATGCTATCAGAGGCATGGGACTCCTAAAGTTAGAGCCCCAATTGCAGCTCCCAGGCTCGGGAGAGCACCTGAGAAGAATCAACAGTCAGCATGGGTGGATGTGCCCGGCCACCTGATACGAAAGGAGAAATCATACTGCGATCCGGTGACGACCGGTGATCTTAAACTTTTTGAGTTGCTCTTGCCGGCTTGGACAGATGTGACTACGAGTACATATACCTACCCATCCTCAGTGAGCCAGATGCAATTAGGAGAATGTACCCGATGCAACCCACTCCTCCAATACTCAAACCTTCATTCCTGCTATATCAGCTATGAGCATAAGGACACTTGAACAGGGATTGGGTAACTTTATTATGGCATATAACCTCAAACCCACACAAAAGGACTGTATCACTGTACCATTCAGATATGCATATAACAATGATGACTTTATAGTCTGATATACTCGAATGGTTTTATTGGTCTGGGAGAAGGCAGTCCCCACTCATTTGTAAATACCTAGGAGGTAGTTTTAATGAAATTCATTGATTGTCAACATTATGTCTTTTAGAACATCTTGTCCTCAGGTTCACCCAGCAGGTACCTATTAATCTTATACATAGTTTTGGTGCCTTTAGAGTTAGACTTGCACTTGAATTCTCATATAGATAAGAACTCTCAGTCCAGTCACTATCAATGACATTAAACTGCTATCCAATCTTTTTCACATATCTCCTATACTCAACTGTACTATTTAAGCCCCAAGTAAATCGGTTAACTGAGTTTTTAGCCAGAGGTAGTGTTACTTTATTTCTCCTTTATTTGTATATAATCCCACCCTAATACAAACCATATATAATCTAAATAATCATATTAGTGTACTATAAGAGGCCGTCTAGGTGGTCCCACCCATTCATTTTATCAAGTTGGTATAGCCATGAGAAGAACCCCCCCCTAGGATACCAGTGGGTTAACTCCTCATTAGAGGATCTTCATGTCCATCACACCATAGAATATAAAGGTCAAGTCTCTGATTTATTAGAAGTGCACCCCCTATCTTATCCCCACTATGTGATAATAGTCTCAAAGCTAAGTCAAGGTGGGCGGTTAATTACTAAGGAGCTGGGGCACCCATGAAGCGTCATTAGACATAAACATCCAAGAAATACCAGCTTCGCTCTCATCATCTAGATCAATTTCGCTATATTGTTAATGCATAGTTTTTGTTACTGCTCTATACTCAATCACTCTTATATTTCTACCCTCATTATATCCATAAGTTACCATATTATCTACTAGTTAAACTATTTTATTTCATCAGAGGTCCAAGAGTGATCAGATATATCATTATAGTACCTCCCCTATACCATATGTCTTCATAAGGGTCCAAGAGTGATCAGATATATCATTATAGTACCTCCCCTAAACCATATGTCTTCATAAGGGTCCAAGAGTGACCAGATATATCATTATAGTACCTCCCCTATACCATATGTCTTCATAAGGGTCCAAGAGTGACCAGATATATCATTATAGTACCTCCCCTATACCATATGTCTTCATAAGGGTCCAAGAGTGACCAGATATATCATTATAGTACCTCCCCTATACCATATGTCTTCATAAGGGTCCAAAAGTGACCAGATATATTATTATAGTACCTCCCCTATACCATATGTCTTCATAAGGGTCCAAGAGTGACCAGATATATCATTATAGTACCTCCCCTATACCATATGTCTTCATAAGGGTCCAAGAGTGACCAGATATATCATTATAGTACCTCCCCTATACCATATGTCTCCATAAGGGTCCAAGAGTGGCCATATATATTTTAGAAGGTATATTTATCCCACTTAAAATGAGATTCCAAGTTTGTGAAGTATGAGCACACTGCAAGGATTTATACGTGTTACAGCAATTGTGATTTTAAGATAACTGGCAACAACTTCTTAATATGTTCTCATGCTTCACATCAGATTGACTGTACTATATTCTTTTATTATTGTTGTCAATAGACAT
Source organism: Bombina bombina (assembly GCF_027579735.1). Classification (NCBI taxonomy): domain Eukaryota; kingdom Metazoa; phylum Chordata; class Amphibia; order Anura; family Bombinatoridae; genus Bombina; species Bombina bombina. Next base: position 32,861,645 of record NC_069506.1, on the reverse strand, counting down.
ATGTTATATTATGTCAATACTAAAAATCTCAATAAAAGATTATTAAAAAAAAATTAATTAAAATTGATAAAAAAATGTATTGTATGTTTAAAGGCATATGATTGGAAAGGGCACACAAGTTAGATAGATAGATAGAGAGATAAATAGATATATATAGATATGTGTGTGTATTTATGTATTAATATATGTAAATATGTATGTGCATACATATATACACGTTTACACACAGATACACATAGTTATACATATGCATTTATACAATTTTGAGCCCTTCCCACTCAAACACCTTAGCATATACCTTATCTCTTTTTAACCCTTTTTAAAAATAAATTATCAATATTTATATTTTTATTGATATATATTTTTAATTGAATATGTTTTGTGAATAAAAAATGTTTAAAATCACATTTACCAGAAAAGGTTTAGCGAGGCCTAAATTGCTCGAGCACAACCAATAACTTTCAACTTGTATTATTTATCGATTGAAAGTAATGGGTGTACTAGAGCAATTTAGGCCTCGCTAAACCTTTTCTGGTAAATGTGATTTACCATGGACTTATTGCTCCACTTGTAATCTAGCTCTATATACTGTATATGATAACAACATATGTATAAACCAGCAGTGCTTGCATGAGATTAACACAACAGTGATTGGTGTAACAATACGACTGCCACTGCTGATTGGCTCATCAGATGTTTCCCGCTCAGGACCAGCACGGGTTAAACACATTGGCCTCCATTTATCATTTGTTGGGCAGACAAAGGTTTGATATCAGAAAACTCATCCGCCAGGCTTCTCAGCAAGTTCCTCAGCGAGTGAACAAATTACCGCATCTCATTTTCCAACCAGCATGTCCCTTTAAAGGCTGCAGCCATTGCATTCAAGGGCTGCAGAGTATTTCAACTTCAGAACAGATGAGTCAATCAGGTTCAGTCATTTTGGTTACTCCTCAAGAACATAAATCTTTATATTCTGAACAATTTAAGGCCTCTAGAGGACTGGAAATGGATACCCATTTTTTTTTTTGACAGCTGACGAATCCCTGCCAGAATTCTAGTAATCTTAGAAAGTGTTCCATTACTGTTTCTAAAACACTAAGAATCTAGAATATAGCATCATTAGATATTCATTCTGCTATAGGTCTGTGTGATAAACACAACAGTGAAATAGACGTTGCTAGCCTCATTTTATCAGTGTAAGTACCTTTTACCCAATCAGGATTCCTGAAAGACTCAGTGATGAAGTTGTCTGCTCTGCAGGATGCAGCAATAAAGACACTTGCCGTGCCAGATGGAAATAGGAAGCAAGTCTCCAGGGTTAATTGAGGTGGATATTAGACTGACAGAGCATAATTACAATACCTTGTGTTTATAGCACTGCACAATTACATTGCAAGTAACAAATGTATATATATATAAAATAAAGAAGGAAAATTTAGTTATGTTTGCAATTGAATTGTGAACATGGGGGTGAAAGCAAAAAAGAGCAATGATATCATAAGTGCCCAATATATAGCTCAATTTGCAGGTGAAGTGATTTAAACTAAGTATTCCCTTTGTGGAATTGCATTAACCCCTTGGCTGCCATAGATGGTCACAATACTGTCCCAACCGTACTTTTATGTTGAAGCCAAACTATTATTTATTTTAGTCTGAAATTTCTTTAGAAGAGAATCTCTAACAAAAACAAACAAACCAACAACTATTCAATAAAGATGACTGGTCACAGAGACAGAAAGCTGGCAATCCTCTTTAATTATTTAAAGTATACAATGGTTAATAAACAACAACTGCACAAAAAGTGGTAATGCAGGTTTAGGACCAAATTATTTACTGCTGAATAAACTCATATTTGTATTATTATTAAAAAAACAAACAGAACCAGAATGGCAGGTCAAGGCTTGAGAGCAGACAGAGTGGCCCAGAGGTGGTGTGAATTACGAGCAGTCTGGTGTAGGGCAAGAGTGACCCCCTTGGAATTTTGCAGGTAATAAAGCTCAGGAGCGTGCATGTGTCTAGAGCACTATATGGCAGTAGTTTTGTGAAAATCTTATTCATTTGCAAGAGCGCTAGATGGCAACACTAGTTTTTCTGCCATGTCGTTCTCCAGATGCCTACCTAGGTGTCTCTTCAATACAGAATACCATGGGAACAAATCAAATTGGATAATAAAAGTAAATTGGAAACTTTTTTAAATTGTATGCTCTGTCACAAAAGTAATTATTGGGGTTTCATATCCCTTTAATGCCAATAAGCCACCATACTTAAAACTATGTGCAGCAAAAGTGAACTACAAGCTAGCTACACGTGTAGTCACTGAAAATATCATGTTTTAGGGTTGCTTTTGTATTCCTACACCTCTTTATTATGGTCAGTGCTTTTTATATTACTGTACATCTCTAGATCTGTCCACTATTAAAGTTATAGGGGCCAAATTATTGCCCGGTTTTTAAAAATTTGATTAAAAACAGGGGCACTTTAATTCATCAAATTTTACATTTCACTCCTGTTGAGAAAAAAAACTTACCTTGTAATCTTCACAGCAGCTCCAGCTTCCTCCACCCGTCGCAAAGCCTCTTCCTGGGTCTAAAATGAGGAATCCGGCTTCCTCCAATCACAGCGTTGAATCAGTCACTGATTCCCCCGGGGGAGAAACCGTGATTGGAGGATGACCTATCCATCATTTCTGATGTCAGAAATGGCTTGCAACGACCGGGGGAAGCTGGGGCTGCTGTAACGATTAAAAGGTAAGTTTTTTTTCACAAGTGAAATTAAATTTTGATGAATTACAGTGCCCCTGTTTTTAATCAAATTTTTTAAAACCGGGCACTTTAGCATCAAAATTGACATTCACTTTAATGCCCCTCTTTCAACGTTAGCCTTCAGGCTCGCCAGAAACAGCAATTATGAACCAGTGGTCTAAAGACCGCTGCTCCATGACTTGTCCGCTGCCTCTGAGGCTGCGGTCTTCAATCTGCCCGATCCTATACGATCCGGCTGATTGACACCCCCTGCTAACTGCCGATTGGCCGCAAATCTGCAGGGGGCGGCATTGCACAAGCAGTTCACCAGAACTGCTTGTGCAATGATAAATACTGACAGCGTATGCTGTCGGCATTTATCAATGTGCAGTGGACATGATACGCTACATTGTATCATGTCCGTCCGCACTTTAGTAAATTGTAGTCATTAATTAATAACATAACCACAGTGTTTCTTTGATTTATTTGTAAATGTATTTATTTTGTGTTTACTCATAAATCTACAAGTATCAGTTTGTTCTTGATTCAGATAGAGCTGCAATTTTAAACAACTTTCTAATTTACTCATATTATACATTTTTCTTCATTCTCTTGGTATCTTTATTACAAAAAGCAGGAATGTGAGCTTACGAGCAGGCCCATTTTTTGTTCAGCACCCTGGATAGAGATTTCTGATTGGTGTCTAAATGTACACAGGTGCTGAACCAAAGATGGGCCGGCTCGTAAGCGTACATTACTCAATTTTTCAAATAAAGATCTCAAAAGAACGAAAAAACTTGATAACGCTTTAGATCATGCTCACTACAGCCTACTGTTCGCTCACTGTCCTTGTGCTGATTGTAAAGGAAGAATGGAGCTGCCGTGTCTTTCACCATCTGCATTTAAACAGCAATACTGTAGATTGGAAGCTCTCTGATTTACAGTTTTGTCTTTTCCTGGTTAATAGCTCAATAAAACAATTTAATACTAGAGGAAGGGAACAGAGATCAGGACAAACAAAGGGAGCTACAAAAAACATGAGCATTATAAATGCTGCTATATTTGTAAAGAATGATTGCAGGCAAAACCTCCTTAAAGGGACATATATTGCAGTATTGCTTGACCCTATCTATGGGGTTGATCCCAATCCATTGTTTCATAATTAAACTGATATTTAAGGGATACTAAACCCACATTTTTTCTTTCATGATTCAGATAGAGGAGCAATTTTTGAACAACGTTCTAATTTACTTCTATTATCAAATGTTCTTCATTCTCTTTCTACCTTAATTTAAAAAGCAAGAGTCTAAGCTAAGGACCCGGGCCATTTTTGGTTCAGTCTCTGGATAGCACTTGCTGATTGGTGGCTACATTTAGCCACCAATCAGCAAGCGCAACACAGGTGCTGAACTAAAAATGGCCAGACTCCTTAGCTTAGATTCCTGCTTTTTAAATAAAGATAGCATGAGAACGAAGAAAATTTGATAATAAGAGTAAATTAGAAAGTTGTTTAAAATTGCTGCTCTATCTGAATCATGAAAGAAAAAATGTGGGTTTAGTATCCCTTAAAACAGTGCTCCTTTAGTAAAAACAGATGTTAAATCAAAGTAAACATGAAAAGAAACAGATTGTGTAAAAAAATAGCAATTTACTTTATTTTCTTGCTGAATTTCTCATTGTAACCACTTGCCTCAGGGAGATAAGAGAGGAGACATTTTTTTTAACTGAAGTTGCATTCTGCCACTTCTGAGCATGAGCAAACAGACATTTACTGTGTCTCAGGCATTATCTGAATAGTAAATTAGCTCAAGTTCCTCTAGAAGATGTATTACATCAAGTTAGATAAACCTTCCTGTAAAGACCCCAGTATCCTTTTAGGGCTGTGCCAGGAAGTCATGGAGACTACACAAATAAAGTAACAAAAAATACATATAAAATGTAAAGCATAGCTAGATATTCTTAGTTTGCCTGCATTTTAAATACTGCAGCTGTTCAGAGTACCAGTGGGGCTTGTATCATGTCAGCAATTAACAAATTGAATAATTACTAGATGATACAATCACCATAGGCTCTCTGAGCAAGTGGAAAGAGAAAAAAGACAAGAGCATAAAAATGTTAAAAAGCAAGTGTCATGTTTAAAATGTTGGTGGGCGGAGCTTAAATAAATACACTTTTGAAACAGCAATATCTTTTATTAGACGTATTTTTGCTTATATGTATATTACAAAAATGCCTCTATTCAAAACTGAAATGTACCCATGTGCATACCAATTCTGTCCGGAATGTTCCTTCAACATCACCTAAACTCCAGTTCTAATTTGTCAATAACATACCGGATTTTAAGAATTTTCTTGGATGAGAAAATGTTAGGGAACTGTATTTAATAAACGGCTGATTATATCACTTGTGCTGTAGTTTAAACATCCTGAAAATCTGCTCTGCCCTGGGTCATGAAGAATAGAGTTGAAAAACCCTTATATATCCAGACAGCTTGTTCATTTCGGTACTGAGGTCTGCTGAGGTCCTATACTAATGGGCTACAATATCTGGACTACAATTGCTAAAATGTCCTTGGCCTATTTGAAAGGACTGGTGACTTTCATACACAAGGGAAGGATTAGTTTAATTTTAGCGATATATGAAACTGACTCACCTAAAATAATATTTCTGATATGATTAATGTTTTGTAATTTTTTTGGAATGTCTCTTATTTCTATTTGATTATGTGAACTAATACGTGATAGTTGTCTTTCTATAGTTACAAATGTTTTTCATATATAATTTCTGTCACCTGGTTTTGTCCATCAACAATATGGCTAGGTCATTTAGAGCAGTATTTCTCAACCACGGTCCTCAAGTAACCCCAACAGGCAATGTTTTCATTATGGCTGAACCCGTGCACAGGTGAAATAATCAGCTGATCAGTAACACCATGGTTACTAACCCACTCTCAACTATCAGCTGATTATTTCACCTGTGCACTGGTTCAGTTATAAACATGACCTGTTGGGGGTACTTGAGGGCTGCGGTTGAGAAACAATGATTTAGATGAGATATGGTCATATAAAATTATGTTTTTCCTGGTTTACCAATATACTTAGCTTTTTACCTAATCTGTACCAGTTATGCTGAGAATTTAAAAGTACAAAGTGTTTCTGTTTTCTGTTCCCAAACGCTAATAAGAATAACTCCTGAAATGTCTTATATGATAATTTTGTAGTTTAGAGTTAGTTAAAGGGACATGAAAATCATTTTTTTTCTTTCATGATTCAGATAAAACATGCAATTTTAAACAACTTTCCATTTTACTTCTATTATCAAATGTTCTAAGTTTTCTTGTTGTCCTTTGTTGAAAAGCAGGAAGGGAAGCTCAGGAGCATGCACGTATCTGCAGAACTATATGGCAGCAGTTTTTCAACAATGTTAAGCATTAACAAGAGCACTAGATAGCAGCACTATGTCCTTTCATGTGCCCCAAACATGTGCACGATACCTATCTAGCTATCTATCTCTTAAACAAAGAATAACATGAGAATGACGCAAATATGATAATTTAAGTAAATTGGAAAAAAAATGGGATTTCAAGTTCCTTTATGTTAGGGGAGTGAGACAAACTATGTTGCTAAAACAATTTCTTTTTTTCTTCTCTTTTTTTTTTTTTTTTAAACTGGTTACAATGTGCAGCAGACTTTTTTTGGCAGCCAATGAGTTAATTGTTCTGTATAAGAATTGAAAACTATATCTGTGCTAATCATAGCAGCAGAACTGATTTATTTTTTTCTTCTTTCTATTCCAAGACTTTGCCCAAAGCATGCCAAGTCAAATGAGCATCTCTGAGCTGTAGGCCAGCTTCTCACACATATACTGTATATCACCTAATGGTCTCTCAGCTTCCTCTGGTTTGTTGAGATACAGGCGGAAGGCCGGGCATTCCTCAGAGACTCATCCGATCCGCTCCCTGATGCCCACAATGCTACTGCAGAATAAATATTTTAGCCGACTTAAGTGTTGCAAAGTATAATTCAATTTGGCAGCACACTCATAGATTTGACACTTCAAAAACGACTTCAGCCCTTTTCACACACGGCAAATTATTACTGTACTAATTAATAATCCGTCCGCTCGAAGGACAAATGGATGCAAATCCAAACTCATTAATATTTAATTGGGAATAAAAGACTTAGCTTTTTACGCACATAAACATCTTTGTAACTAAAGGGCTCTAAAGATGTGAAATATCCCTTCGAATAAATAAGGGTAACAGCTCTCTGACCAGGGAGAGATTTATATATAGCAGTGCCAGCACTGCCTGATTAGACACAGCAACACAGTATTCCTGAGGGCAATGCCCAACACTTGGCACTCAAGCGCTTCATAATCCTAGAGGTATTTTGTTATGATCATAGTACATATTGAGTGGTATTCCTAGAGGTAATGTCAGCTGCATGGCACACTATATCTTCATAGTCCTAGAGGTATTGTGTTATGATCATGGTACTTACAGTGCTATTCCTACAGGTAATGTCAGCTGCATGGCACACTATATCTTCATAGTCCTAGAGGTATTGTGTTATGATCATGGTACTTACAGTGCTATTCCTACAGGTAATGTCAGCTGTATGGCACACTATATCTTCATTGTTCTTAGAGGTATTGTGTTATGATCATGGTACTTACAGTGCTATTCCTAGAGGTAATGTCAGCTGTATTATACACTATATCTTCATAGTCCTAGAGGTATTGTGTTATGATCATGGTACTTGCAGTACTATTCCTAGCGGTAATGTCAGATGTATTATACACAGTCGGCTAGATTCCAAGTTTTGCGGTAAGAGCGGCTCTGTACTAACTTGCAAGTTATTTCCACCGCTCACCTCCCTATAGTGCTGCTATTACAGGTTTTCATAAACCCAGCGTTAGCAGGCAATATGTCAGCGTTGAGCAAAATTAAGCTCCATACTGCACTCAAATACCAGCGCTGCTTTGAGCTGGTTTTACGTGCTCGTGCATGATTTCCCCATAGACATCAATGGGGAGAGTCAGCTAAAAAAAAGCCTAACACCTGCAATAAAGGAGCGTAAAGCTCCGTAACGCAGCCCCATTGATTCCTATGGGGAAAGAAAATTTATGTTTACACTTAACACCCTAACATAAACCCCAAATCTAAACACCCCTAATCTGCTACCCCTGACATCGTCGACACCTACATTACACTTATTAACCCCTAATCTGCCACCCCCGCCACCGCCGCCACCTACATTATACTTATAAACCCCTAATCTGCCGCCCCCAATGTCGTCGCTACCTACATACACTTATTAACCCCTAATCTGCCGCCCCCAATGTCGTCGCTACCTACCTACACTTATTAACCCCTAATCTGCCGCCTCCAATGTCGTTGCTACCTACCTACACTTATTAACCCCTAATCTGCCACCCCAATGTCGCCGCCACTATACTAAAGTTATTAACCCCTAACCCTAAGTCTAACCCTAACACCCCTAACTTTAATATAATTAAAATAAATCTAATTAAATATTATTATGATTAACTAAATAATTCCTATTTAAAACTAAATACTTACCTATAAAATAAAACCTAAGCTAGCTACAATATAACTAATAGTTACATTGTAGCTATCTTAGATTTTATTTTTATTTCACAGGCAAGTTTGTATTTATTTTATCTAGGCAGACTAGTTAGTAACTAGTTAGTAAGCCAATCATAATTCAAGGGACATCATCTTGGGTGACATCCCTTAAAGGAACCTTCATTCTTCATTAGCCGTGGACAGAAGAGGATGCTCTGCGCCGGATGTCTTGAAGATGGAGCCACTCCGCCCCGGATGGATGAAGATAGAAGATGCCGTCAGGATGAAGACTTCTGCCGGCTTGGATGAAGACTTCGACCCGCTTGGATGAAGACTTCTGCTGGCTTTGTTGAAGATGGATGTCCGGTCTTCAAAAACTGTAAGTGGATCTTTGGGGGTTAGTGTTAGTTTTTTTTTTAAGGGTTTATTAGGTGGGTTTTATTTTTAGATTAGGGTTTGGGCAGAAAAAGAGCTAAATGCCCTTTTAAGGGCAATGCCCATCCAAATGCCCTTTTCAGGGCAATGGGGAGCTTAGGTTTTTTTTTATTTTGGGGGCAGCTCCATGATCATGGTACTTACAGTGCTATTACTAGAGGTAATGTCAGCTGTATTATACACTAACACTATATCATCACAGTCCTAGATATATTGTGTTATGATCATGATACTTACAGTGCTATTCCTAGAGGTAATGTCAGCTGTATTATACACTATATCATCATAGTCCTAGAGGTATTGTGTTATGATCATGGTACTTACAGTGCAATTCCTACAGGTAATGTGATCTGTATGATACACTCTATCTTCATATCAGCAGGGGGCAGCATTTAACATTGCACAAGCAGTTCTGATGAACTGATTGTGCGATGCTGCCCCCTGCAGATTTGCAGTCAATCGGCCACTAGCAGGGGATGTCAATCAACCCAATCGTATTCGATTGGGTGGATTGATGTCCGCAGTCTCAGAGGCAGCAGACGAGTTAAGGAGCAGCAGTCTTAAGACCACTGCTTCTTAACTGCTGTTTCCGGTGAGCCTAAAGGCTCTCGCGGAAACAGGGGTATTTGGCTCCATTCAGGCCATGATAAATCAGCCCCCTCTTGACTTTGAACCCTTATAACTTTTTAATGCATTTTTAAAAAAATATTTTTTATCATACAGTGTTAATATGAGTATACTGTTAAGTTCATTTTTGATGGTTTTTGTGCATTTTTTTGTCTCGCCTAACATTTAACCAGGGCTCTAAAGTCACGCTAACCCAAAGAGCGTTGAAGTCAGTTGCGCTCAAGTGAGCTTGTTCACTTTAATCTCATAAATCATAATATGTACACTATTTCTGTCACACACAAAGAACCATGAAATACCCATATCACTTGAGCGCTACAATTAGAGCGCCATAGTAATTTAGCCCTCAGTTTTTGTTTCTCTGCAAAACAGTCACAGATTAAATAACATTTCACAGCATGTTTGTATCTAACTTGTAACCAAACTGCTTACAATGCAACACTGTATTCCTAGAGGCAACAAGTGTTCCTGCACTTTTTCTGCCCTGGCATATCAGTTCTGGGCATTTGTGTAGTTACTATTGGCAGAATGATATGTCACTCAGCCTAATTCAGCTGCTTGATTGGCCACCATTGAATTCTAAAGAAAATGGACGTGTATGCAGTTACTGCATAAGTGTGCAAATACCATATTAACATTCTGACCAAATAATTAGGCACCTGTAATTAAAACGAGCTTGTTCTACACAGTGCTGGGTATTACTGGTGAAGCAGTTAATTAAGCACCTCTTACCTCAATGATTAAAATAAATGAGAACAATTCCTTATCGCTTGCACTGCTAATTGCTACATCTACGTGATCAGAGTCGTTGGCACCCAAATCACTCGTCAGCCAAGCACCCTTTAACTATAAGATCACCGGTCATCAGTGTCCCAGATAAGGAAATAAAATCCCACAAACAGAAATAGAATTTAAGAGCCCAGGGATTTAGTAGGATTAGTGCCAGTTCCTTTTCCTACCAATGTACAGCGTGCCTCTTAGCCAGTGAGCAGATTAGGTCTTACGTATTTTATCACAGTATTAAAAATATTAACCTCTTAATGCCCAGATAGCTTGTAGGTTAAAGAACAAATTACTTTTCACAAATTTGACTTGCTTTGATTAAACCAGAATCTTAGTTTTTGTTATCTTAAGAGAGAGAGAGAGAGAGAGAGAGAGAGAAAGAGAAAGAGAAAGAGAGAACGAGAGAAAGAAATAATTTTCAATGTTGTAGCTTTGTTATCAATTAATTGTTTCGGTTTTACAATATGGGGCCAATTTATCATCGGTCTGTTCGACATGATCCGCTCAGCGGATCATGTCCGACAGTCATCAATGAATGCCGACAGCATTTATCATTTATCATTGCACAAGCAGTTCACCAGAACTGCTTGTGCAATGCTGCCCCCTCCAGATTGGTCGATAGCAGGAGTGTCAGTCAGCCTGACTGTATAGGATCAGGCTGATTGATGTCCGCAGTCTCATCTGCTTCATAACTGAAGGCTCACGCGGAAACAGGGACATCAAGCTTCATTCAGAGCTTGATAATTCAGCCCCTATATATCTAATACGTTTGTATCAATCTAACTTAACCAAAATGCCACCATTTTTTATTTAACAAGAGCTTAAAGTGACATAAAACTACAAAATGCTGTAAATTGTTAGTATATTTTAGTATTGCACACAAAAACAGAAAGGAGCGCAAACTCGATTCAAGTGAGTTTTATTTACACAGACATAAAGCGCATAAAAGAATTGCACTTACAAGACGTAAATTGTAAAACAGCATATAATCGTTATAAGCAAATTAGCGGATCACAGATTCATCAACCGGTGATGGAAACAGTCAGTTGCCCATAAACGCAGAACCCACCACGTATCCCACAGGGTAACCTCCGGTAATAGATATCAATTGTCCACTCCAAAGCAAATTATAAAATTAAAAATGGAGAATCATATTAAAACATAACCTCAATGTGTTTCCCCCTGTTTCAAGAACAGGCTTTATCAAGAGGACAAATAGAACTTAGCATGTGTGGAGCTGCATCTCGGACACCGTACTCACCACCGAGTGATGTCATCATCCGGCAGCACCCCCTAGCTGTGTCTATACGCCGGAACTTCGAAAGTAAGCAGTACAACGCCAGAGAAGCATTGTTCAAGAGTGACATCTCGTTGTTTGCCCCGCTCAGGATTTAATATTTACAGTCTGGACACTTTGAGGTACTGTGACTACACATATTAATATTCGAGCATGATATATATCACGGGACACTCCTTCGCCTCCTGTATCCGATACAAGACTGTGTTCTGCTTCCTGCGGAGTGCCTATATAACTAGGACATTATTCTTCCTTGTCTGTTTTGAGTATGTGTTATTAACACGTATATATTTTTTACATCTGGGATTATTAGCACAGATTGTTCTTTTCTTTGTGTTTATTTTAGTATTGCACTATTGCTTGCAAATGGGTTAAACACATAATTAAAGTAAGCTCCAGAGCAGTAATGCGCTACTGGGAGCTAGCGGAACACATTTGGTGAGCTGTTGACAAGAGGCATATGTGTGTAGTCACCAATCACCAGCTAGTGCATTACTGGTTATGAGGACATCTACATATGCTTTTCAAAAAAGATTAATAGAACTAAGTAAATTTTATAATAGAAGTCAATTCAAAATTGTATGTTCTGTCTGCATCATGAATCTTTAATTTTGCCTTTCATATAAATTTAATACATAGCCCTGCCAGTGTCACAACAATAAAATATGTATAAATGATCCTACGTTGTAATATATGGTGAGCACAGTGGATTATATTGTTCCTACAAATTAACTATTTTGTGCTCATGCAACAATCAGTATGGCGTGCTCACAAAATAATGTGTCCCAAAGATGCAGTTACATTGTATGCACAAAATAGTTAATTTATGCACGCAATGTAACTGTTTTAAACATGGCCACACTTTACTTCTCTTTTCTGGTAGTATCCATGTGACCAGTAAGGCGTGAAGGTCATGTGACATGTAGGCACACACGCACATAGCATTTCAAAGCATTTTTTATAAATTTATCATTTTTGTTAGGGCAGAGATGCAACCATATGACCATTCTTTAGCAGAGATTGGTGGAAAATGTTCAACTTTACAAAAATAATCCTAATAGGATCAATCATATGCAACTTGGGTGTCTATGTTTCTAACAAGGGTTCATGATCTCAAGCTGAAGTGTAGTATATTCAGGAGTAATTTGGAAAAGCTTCTTTACAGAAAGGGTAATGGATTCATGGAATAAACTTCCACAAGAGCTAGTAATGACACACACTGTGCGAACTTTAAGAATGCCTGGGACAAGCATAAGGCTATCCTACCGTATTTATACTTTTAGGAAAAATCCAGCAGACTTCAAAATCCCTTTAATTTTTCTCCAGCAACTGCAACATGCATAATGTAACATTTTATTTTGTTATAAGTGCAGATTTGTTAATGAAAATAACTGTTTTATCTGTTACTAGAGCTAAAGAATTTCCTATCTATTCATTAAATGGTAATTACAGGAGTCGCAGGCAGAACCTTGCTAAAATATAAATCACATTCTGAATATTTATGAAAACTTGGATTCCGTTTGATTTTCATAAAATAGATGCTTTTAAAGAACTTTTTGGAAGTATTTAGTCACAAATGACGATACACATTTAAGCTACACATTTAGAACTATTACAGTATGCTAGAAACATGCAAATCTGGGAGAAAAAAAATGGAATGAATCATATGAGAGAATGATAAAATGATCTTAATGGTGCACTAAAAGCAGAAAATGAATTTAATCACATAAGTATTTATAATTATAATAAACAAAAATACAGTCAAGCTAAATAGATTTGCTGAAAGTTTAACGTGCTTTTGTTCTCTGCAGTTCACTGAGCTGAATATGAAGCTCTTGAGATTGCCAAGGGGCTCGAAGAAAAAGCTGACATTATGTTCGTAATTCATTGAGTATCACAATCTTACAAGCATATTGTTATAGAATGTTCCTGATAGTTTTATATATATATGTGTGTGTCAACTGTATTATTTGTTTATATATATATATATATATTAATGCTATGAGGCCGATTTATGAAAGGTCTTGCGGACCTGATCCGAAAGTGCGGATCAGGTCCGCAAGAAATTGCTGAATACGGAGTGCAATACGCTCTCCGTATTCAGCATTGCACCAGCAGCTCACAAGAGCTGCTGGTGCAACGCCGCCCCCTGCTGACTCGCAGCCAATTGTCCGCCAGCAGGGAGGTGTCGATCAACCCGATCGTACTCGATCGGGTTGAATTGCGGCAATTCCTATCCGCCTCATCAGAGCAGGCAGACAGGGTTATGGAGCAGCGGTCTTTAGATATACAGGGAGTGCAGAATTATTAGGCAAGTTGTATTTTTGAGGATTAATTTTAGTATTGAACAACAACCATGTTCTCAATGAACCCAAAAAACTCATTAATATCAAAGCTGAATAGTTTTGGAAGTAGTTTTTAGTTTGTTTTTAGTTATAGCTATTTTAGGGGGATATCTGTGTGTGCAGGTGACTATTACTGTGCATAATTATTAGGCAACTTAACAAAAAACAAATATATACCCATTTCAATTATTTATTTTTACCAGTGAAACCAATATAACATCTCAACATTCACAAATATACATTTCTGACATTCAAAAACAAAACAAAAACAAATCAGTGACCAATATAGCCACCTTTCTTTGCAAGGACACTCAAAAGCCTGCCATCCATGGATTCTGTCAGTGTTTTGATCTGTTCACCATCAACATTGCGTGCAGCAGCAACCACAGCCTCCCAGACACTGTTCAGAGAGGTGTACTGTTTTCCCTCCTTGTAAATCTCACATTTGATGATGGACCACATGTTCTCAATGGGGTTCAGATCAGGTGAACAAGGAGGCCATGTCATTAGATTTTCTTCTTTTATACCTTTCTTGCCAGCCACGCTGTGGAGTACTTGGACGCATGTGATGGAGCATTGTCCTGCATGAAAATCATGTTTTTCTTGAAGGATGCAGACTTCTTCCTGTACCACTGCTTGAAGAAGGTGTCTTCCAGAAACTGGCAGTAGGACTGGGAGTTGAGCTTGACTCCATCCTCAACCCGAAAAGGCCCCACAAGCTCATCTTTGATGATACCAGCCCAAACCAGTACTCCACCTCCACCTTGCTGGCGTCTGAGTCGGACTGGAGCTCTCTGCCCTTTACCAATCCAGCCATGGGCACATCCATCTGGCCCATCAAGACTCACTCTCATTTCATCAGTCCATAAAACCTTAGAAAAATCAGTCTTGAGATATTTCTTGGCCCAGTCTTGACATTTCAGCTTGTGTGTCTTGTTCAGAGGTGGTCGTCTTTCAGCCTTTCTTACCTTGGCCATGTCTCTGAGTATTGCACACCTTGTGCTTTTGGGCACTCCAGTGATGTTGCAGCTCTGAAATATGGCCAAACTGGTGGCAAGTGGCATCTTGGCAGCTGCACGCTTGACTTTTCTCAGTTCATGGGCAGTTATTTTGCGCCTTGGTTTTTCCACACGCTTCTTGCGACCCTGTTGACTATTTTGAATGAAACGCTTGATTGTTCGATGATCACGCTTCAGAAGCTTTGCAATTTTAAGAGTGCTGCATCCCTCTGCAAGATATCTCACTATTTTTGACTTTTCTGAGCCTGTCAAGTCCTTCTTTTGACCCATTTTGCCAAAGGAAAGGAAGTTGCCTAATAATTATGCACACCTGATATAGGGTGTTGATGTCATTAGACCACACCCCTTCTCATTACAGAGATGCACATCACCTAATATGCTTAATTGGTAGTAGGCTTTCGAGCCTATACAGCTTGGAGTAAGACAACATGCATAAAGAGGATGATGTGGTCAAAATACTCATTTGCCTAATAATTCTGCACTCCCTGTATATATATTTATATGTTTATATATATATATATATTTATGTATATATTTACCTGTATATCAGTGATGTGCAGTCACTAGAGGCAGGTGAGGCAGTGCTTCACCTCTCATATGGGCAAATATATATATTTTTTTATTGGCTTTAAAAAAAAAAAATTGTAATTTATTTTCCCCCAGCATTTTTTTTTCTCACAGCTACATGTTGTGCAATGGAGAGGCACAAGCAGGTCTGCCCACCATTAAACAACATGCTGCGCCACCTACTGGATGCAAGTGGTTACGATCATTGCATTGCCCATTAACTGCCTATTTGAGGCAGTCCTATTTGGGCTGAACTAATCCAGCGAGAGGCATTAGTAAGTGGAACATAGGGTTGGGGCTGGATGTTAAATCATATAAAACAAAACAAAAACGCAAAAAAACAACTTTCATATATTTTGTTGCTGTCCTGTGAACCTGCTAGCTTTGCTAAAGTGAAAAAGAGAGTTCTGTTCTTCCCCTCTAAGTGCAGTGGAATGTGCCACTGTCACTTCCTGAATCCTTACATAGCAGGAAAAGAGGCACAGAGAGCAGTGTTTCAGCCACATCTTATTAAAGTAAGATTTTACTGAAAGGGAATCTGTTAGTGAAAATGATAATTTAATGAATGTGGTTTAGTGTTTTTTTTACTCTTTTACAGCAGGGTCGTTTTTGTATTTTGTTTACTCAAACTTTACACCCACTAACTTAGCAGCTTGCCTCTGTACTTCACACTAAATTATAGACTAATTTTCTGAACTCTCTGTAGCTCTGCTGTTATATTACTTTAAAATGCAGTGTCCCCCCCCCCCCCCCCCCGTTGTGTGTGTGTGTGTCTCTCTCTCTCTCTCTCTCTCTCTATCGATCTCTCTCCTTATGTGTTGTTCTCCCCCATGGTCTCTTTCTCTCTCTGTCTCTCTTCCTCCCCCTCTGACTCTCTATGTAATGAAAGAATCTATAAGCATAATTTGCAGCATTAAAGTAAAAAGTATGTTTTAAACATATTTTAATCTCATAATCAGAGCAAGCATTGTGTTATCTGGCAAGAGTTTCTGTTACAATCCTTTTAGACTAAAATCAGATGCAAATTTAAATAACTTTCCAATTTACATCTAATATCTAATTTTCTTTATTCTTTTGATGTCCTTTGTTGAAAATCATATCTAAATATGCTCAGTAGCTGCTGATTGGTGGCTGCACATAGATACCTCATGTGATTGGCTCACCCATGTGCATTGCTATTTCTTCAACAAAGGATATCTAAAGAATGAAGGTGTATCCTAGCCACTGCCTCACCAGCCTCTGACGTCACTGCACGTCACTGCTGTATATATATTTGTGTTAAGTGTCTCAATTAATTAAAAGAGTTTGTCAGTAATAAATAATTGGTTCTATGTGCAGCAGATATAGTTTGGGGTCTGGTAATCAAAAGCCACGATCCAAAATAGTTGCCACGTGCATTCATCTGTTGACTTGTTACAGAGATTTTATGTTTATTTACTTCTGATAAATATAAAAAATAATAAAAAATATGTTAACATCCACACATCTAATTCCAATTATGAAAGTTTAATTTTGATTTCCAAATTTACTTAAAAGAACATGAAACCCCTCAAAATTATTTCATGATTCAGTTAGAGAATACAATTTGAAACAACTTTCTAATTTATATCTATTATCTAATTTGCTTTTTTCTCTTGGTATCCTTTCTTAAAAATGCATACCTGGGTAGGTTTAGGCAGCACTACTGGGATCTTGCTGCTGATTGGTGACTATGCACATATGCCTCTTATCATTGGCTAAACCAATGTGTTCAGCTAGCTCTCAGTAGTACATTGCTGCTCCTTCAAAAAAGTATACCAAGAAAACCAATCAACTCATTTGGATTTCATGCTTCTTTAAGATAAGATTACTTTGGGGGCCCCAGTCCCAAGTAATGCATTAATAGCATTATTTGTAGGCTTTCTTAGTATACTACTAACTAGTATTTGACCCTCTAACTTAAAGGGACACTATACCCAAACATTTTCTTTCATGATTAAAGTAGAGAATACAATTTTAAACAACATTCCAATTTACTTCTATTACCTAATTTGCTTTATTCTTTAGATATACTTCAATGAAGAAATAGCAATACACACGGTGAACCAATCACAGGAGGCATCTATGTGCAGCTACCAATCAGCAGCTACTAAGCATATCTAGATATGCTTTTCAGCAAAGAATATCTAGAGAATGAAGCAAATTAGATAATAGAAGTAAATTAGAAAGTTGTTTATAATTATATGCTCTTTCTAAATCATGAAAGAAAAAAAATTGGGTTTCATGTCCCTTTAAAAGGAATTTTGCAAAAATGGCCCTAAACTTGCAGAGAAGGAAACGTTCTGTGTTTTATGTAACAAAGCGACAGTAAAGGCAGCTCTCAAGCCGAACACTTAAAGCTGATTTTCTAAAAAACATCTTTTAGTATCAGCCGTACTTTGCATGCTATTTGCTCTCTCTTTATACAATTCATGGGGAGCTTAAATGAAGAATAAAGTACAGATAAATATAGCTTTAGCGATATTGGCAGAGCTTACCCAGTGCGTTAACCTATTGCTGCCAGGAACCCGCAATTGAAGAAAAAAAAAATGATTTTAAGGAGTTTAAAAAAATTATAATTTGGTACTTCATATCATTTCACTGTGCAGGCACCAATTAAATTCTTCAGTTTGGAACCAAATTTGAGTCTCGTCAGCTGTATCAATCATTAATTGATTTTTTTCTTTACATTTGAGTGAAATGATGGAAAATTAATTGAAGGGGAAATTGAAAAGAAAAGGACTTAATGCAAGATTAATACAGAGACATTTTATTTTGCATTTCTTACTAATAATATATCACACCACCTTCGTTGCTCTGGGCATGAGATTACGATTTGACAAACACAGAATGGTCTTAGAAGAAACAATATAATGTGATGATTGTGATAGAGGTATGTTTTATTAATGGGACGTGAATGGGACGTGAATGGGACGTGAAACTTTCAGGATTCAGATAGAGCATGTCATTTATAAAGAAAATATAATGAAATTCTACAAGTAAATTTACTTTCTTCTCTTTGTAACCTTTGTTAAAGGCATACATAGGTAGACTCAAGACTAGCATGCATGTCTCTTGAACACTATGTATATAATATTTTTACAAAACATTATTGCAAAACTGCTGCAATATAGTGCTCAAGACACCTGAATGGTATTTTGAGTCTACCTAGGTATGCTAAAATATTAGCTCTCTAGCAAAAGCATAGGGCGTGCTTATATCTGGATGTTAGATAGAGCGAGTACCCTAAATCCCTCACTTAATAGACTTCTATGGGGACACATTAAAAAAATAATGTGCACACATACATACGTATGTATATACACATGCACAAACATAAATACATGCACACTCATATACTGTACATACATAAACACATATATACATACACACAGAAATCCACACACATACATACACCTTGTTGTATACTATGTTTTACATTTAACACACACATATATATATATATATACACTACAGTATATATACAGTATATATATCTCAAAATAAAGTATTGCATTATTGCAGTAAATAAGTATTGCAGTATGCAGTAATACAAGCTTTCCTCTCTTCCTCAGATCAGAAGCAATATTGATCAATATGTGTGTGTGTGGGTGTTTGTATGAAATACAGTAATATATATATATATATATATATATATATATATATATATATATATATATATATATATATATATATGATATATATGTTTAGGTATTGATATATTCTAGCCTTATCACTTTACTTCAGGCCTCCAGTTGAGCTAAATTTTTCAGGCCTATTATGTGTTACGCTACAACACAATACACCATCTGTGCTTTCCATTGAACGTTTAGAGAGCACTAAAATGGCGGTCACGTTAAGATTCTCTGGTAAATATTTTTTTACCATTCACTTGTAGTACCAGACTGTGCTCTATTCTTAGATAAAATTTGAGTTATGGATAACACATGCTCCGTTATTGCTCTCTTGTATTCTAGGCCTCATTCTTTTTATTGCTTTGAAAACAAAGATTTTGGCACTAATCTTTGACTTCCCACATGTCTAAGTAAGCTTAAGAATCTGCCACATGCACTGGGCTTTATTCTAATGAAGAGGTGTGTTGTCAACCCCGTGTTCTATAGATTTAAGTATTGGGTACCAACAGGGATTGTCACGGGTTAGGAGATCTGAACCACTTTCCTCCTGCGGCTTCTTAGAGCTTAAGTTTTCAATCGTCACCAAGAAAACTCCCTGTCGGGCCCATTATTCTCCTTGTCACCTTCACAACACATTTCAGCTCCACCCACAACTCACCTGTGACCTGCACCTTCCATTATGGCACTCACCCACAAAACACCAGTAGGGCAATGCCCACAAGTTTCTTTAACTACCTATCTCAGAGTGCCTCCAGGGAAATGTTGGTAGGTATGTTCTACAGAGTGTTGCATCAAATAGTAAATAACCTAATGCAGCTCACCCTCCCTTTATGCAGCTAACCAACTTTCATGTACCTATCACTCCTTCATGCAGCTCACCCTCCCTTCATGTGCCTATGGGATGTTGGACATTTCTCAGCAGTTGGGTGGGGTACTTGCATCTTAGGAAGGGACTCTAATGGCAGTAGATGGGGAAGATGTTTGGGGGGTATCTTGCATAGTGTAAGGTGACATGCTGTAGCGTTTTGAGCAAACACCTCTTGGTTATGGGGAATAAACAATTAAGTTATCTGTTATTAAAAACAAACTTGAATAAACGTGGCTAGAGAATTCCTGTGTCCTTATTTCCTTTGCAAAGACAGAACCACGTAACCATTTAGTAATCATTTGGAAGTTCTTTGACAGCTGATAATGTTGCAAGGACCTCCTGCATACCTCATTAGCCTTAGGTTTTAGACATATAAATGTGAAGGATTTTTTTATACAGTTTTGCCAGTTAACAGAGACTGTGGGGCCTATTTATCAAGAGCTGAATGGCCCCTGATGTCCCTGTTTCCGCGTGAGCCTTCAGCCTCACCGGAAACATCAGTTAAGAAGCAGCGGTCTTAAGACCGCTGCTCCTTTACTCGTCCGCTGTCTCTGAGGCTGCGGACATCAATCCTCCCAATTCTATACGATCGTGTTGATTGACACCCCCTGCTAGCAGCCGATTGCAGGGGGCGGCATTGCACAATCAATTCACCAGAACTGCTTGTGCAATGTTAAATGCTGACAGCATATGCTGTCGGCATTCAGCGATGTCTGGTGGACATGATACGCTACAGCGTATCATGTCCACCAGACACAGGTAATTCGGCCCCAGTGTCTCATCCATATCATATTTTACCTAGATTGTACTTATTGCTACATAAAAATATCATTATCTCATGCGTGCACTTAAGAGACAATGGAAGTCGCTATATTGTTTTTCCTGCATTGAAATGAGTAAATTATAAAAAATTGTTTCATCTTTAAATTGTAATATTGATTCATTGTTGGTAAATAAATATTTCATCATATTAAATATATGTAAAAGATAATGTATCCCTTGAGAAAGCTTCAAGCAAAACACCTTGTGTTGAGACCAGAGAATGGAAGGAACTGAATATTAGAGTTGTGCATTTATTTGGCTATTTCGTCGAGTCATTTGATATATGAACAGCTAAATACATTATTGGAAGAAACAAACAAAACACTAATGATTGAAATGTAGAAATCAATTGGTTCATGCCGTTTGGCGCCAAAAAAATGGTGCAGGAATGAGGAGAAGGAGGTATATCATTTGGTTAATAAAATCTTTTGTTTCTAAAGATATACAGGGGGTTTTACCATTCATTTATCCATCGTCCCCTGTCCAATCCAGCCATATTTTTTCTAATGACTGATGTTAGGGACAGCCAGTCAGGCAATAAATAACTATGTAAGCTTCACTTTTATTCTTGGGCACACCTGACTGCAGTAAAAAAAATGCCAGTAGCACTAGCTACTACTTTAACTTTATTTAAGTTTAAACTGCTGTCCCTACTAAGGTATGCTCAAGAATGTAAACAAACATAAGGGTAAATTCCAATATTTCCAATAATATTCTCCACATATGATGCACAAGGTCTTTACAAGAGAGAAAGAACTTACAACTGTAGAGAACTGTTCCTTAAAGGGATAGTCAAAATTTAATTTTTATTATTCAGATAAAGCATGCAATTTTAATCAACGTTCTAAATTTACTTCATTATCTAATTTGCTTTATTCTCTTTACATCTAATGTTGAAAAACATACATAGGTAGGTTCAGAAGCAGCAGTGCATTACTGGGAGCTTGCTGCTGATTGGCAACTACTCAAATCTGCCAATCATACACACAGTGGTCCACGTAGTACATATTTTATCCACGTAAGGGTCATCATACAATCCATGAGGTGGAAAGAGTTAAATATTTTTTTTTTCTTATACAAAATTATTGGGGTTTTGGGTAACATATTTAAATTTATGGAGCCCACCGTAAAGCATGATAAAGCCAGTATTGTCAGTGTCATTTAGGTCAAACTGCTCATTAAACTTCTTAAAATGTAGCCAGAGCAGCTAAGGAAATATACTCAAATAACTCAAGGATTCCAGCTGTCTTTACTTGGTTGAGTGCCTTATAGTTGTAGTTAATGAAGGCTCAGGAGTGTGCTCCATCTTCAAAAACACATTACTATATTTGCTTGATCTTAGATTTAAGTGCAGTTTGATAGCAGTCATTTTACCTGACTGTGACATGAAAAATATAAATGCCTCATTCATGTTAAGGTGCCTGAAAGTAAGAATAAAATAATAATATACCACCATCTGTTACAGCACTGTATTTTATGACCCTGGTAAGACATTAGTACGACACTAATATTAGCATCCCTGCATCTGGAATCGGGTTATAGCTGGACAACCTTACCTTACATCACAAAACTCTTCATGCCAGACTAAGTCCTATCTTGTAGAATAGTACTTATTAGAAGACAATGGTAGAAGAGATTGGCTATCATTAATTCTACAGTGTGCGGATAACGTTTTCACAAAGAGAATCTTTCTGCACCTTTTTTGGAGCCTCTGGAGGAGCACCGACTGCCGGAATTTAAGATTGTACAACCAACCAATAGTTCTCACACAACCAATTGCGCAAAATCTGGGCTTGTCAGTGATCGGGGATGAATGAGTCTGGATTTCCTTAACATCCAGAACCTTTGAGGTTGCAAACATGTTAAAGGGACATTATACACTTGATTTTTCTTTGCATAAATGTTTTGTAGATGATCCATTTATATAGCCCATCTGGTGGTGTTTTTGTAAAAATGTACAGTTTTGCTTATTTTTAAATAAAATGTTGCTGATTTTCAGACTCCTAACCAAGCCCCAAAGTTTTAGATGTATACTGATGTATACAAACTTCACATTGCTTCTGTTTGTATAATGTTTTTTTTGATAAGCAGGGGAGGGGGAGGTTCTGCTATCAGCCCCTTTTAGTGGGTGTCTCAGGCTTATCTCATTAACAGTGTTAAATTGGGAGCTTCTGCGTAAGTTTTTAAAAGTTTTTACACTGGATTTGTATACCAGTATCTGTACATATTATTCTCTATAGTAGTGTCTATTACATGCAGTTAAATGAAAATTGGTGTATACTATCACTTTAAGTGTCAGCTGACCAATGCTTCTTAAAGGACCATAATACCCAAACGTTTAAACACTTGAATGTGATGCAGCATAGCTGTAAAAAGCTGACTAGAAAATATCACCTGAACATCTCTATGTAAAAAATAAAGATATTTTACCTCAAAAATTCCTCAGTAGCCACATCCCATTGTAAAGGACTTCTAAGCAGCAAATCAGTATGTCTGCCCCGGGACAGTGGAAGGAGCGAGCTTACATGCACACTCATCTTATTTCCCTATTCAGTGTAAGGAAGTTTACAATGAAATCTCATGAGAGTTAAGTCAAATCTCATGAGATCACAGTAAAAGAGTTCATGACCTCAGCACTGCTGATTGGCTGCTGTTCCTTTCTTCATTTTTTTATATATTTTTTACCTGCAGCTGGGCAGCAGCTGAGTATAACTTTTTACACAGAACTTACTCTGCTGAGCTGAGGAAGTTGTGAGGTAAAATATCTTCTTTTTTTACATAGAGATGCTCAGGTGATATTTTTCTGTCAGCTTTTTACGGTTATACTGCATTAGTTTCAAGTGATTTAGCATATTAGTATCATGTCCCTTTAAAGAACCACTGAAGTCAAAAATAAAGTTTCATAATTTAGATAAACGATGCAATTTTAAAAAAGTTTTAAATATATGTTAATTATCAAAATGTGCACATTATTTTTATATGCACTCTTTTTGAGACTCCTGTAAAGACGTATATGCATTTTTGTGATTGGCTATTGACTGTCACATGACACAGGGGGTGGGAAAATGTGATTAATTTGGAAATTTGCCAGAAAATCTTCTATAACTCATTTCAAATTCAAAGTAAGCACAATTACGTTTTCCTTTTATTGTGTATTTATAAATTATTCAATTATACTGTATTTAGCAGCCCTTTTTCTGTCAGTTGCAGGCATGCTTGAATGAGCCTTCACCAAAATGGCCCAGAAGCTGATTTATAAATCATTATCAATTATTGATAGAAAAAAAAAATACACTTGACTGAGAATAAGCAAACATTGGAGAAATATATGCTTGTTCAATAGGCTTGTGCCACTCAATTTGCGGTCTCTCTTAGCTCACTACGCTTTTCATAAAGGAGAAATACCCTGCAGTATATCAGTCTGAGCCTGACAAAAAGGCAGTCTGACCCCCAAAATACCAAGCAATTCGCCTTTGAAATCTTTGTTTGAATGGTAGAATTAAAGGTTATGGTAGAATAATTTCATAGTGAGATCTTGAGAAAAGAACAACTCCTTCTGAATCCTTAGGTCATGTTTACATTGAGGCTGGTAATAGTTTTTGACGGGCTGAGCATCGTTAAGAAAATTATTAATAGGAACGCTGCAGGCACGGACTACATCTGGAACTGATAAGTCTTCGCAGATAGGGTGAATAAAACCACTAATTCTATAATACCTCGATGTACAATAGCAGAAGTTGTGGCCCAAAACCACAATCAAAAACTCTAAAGGAAAAATGGCTGCACCATAGAGTGAAAATGTAAAAACAAAATTCAAAACTTTATTAGAATAACTTTAAAAATACATGGCCTAAATTATCTGATGGGTTTCGTGCTTAAAGGGACACTGAACCCAATTTTTTTTCTTTCATGACGCAGTCACAACATGCAATTTTAAGCAACTTTCTAATTTACTACTATTATTATTATTAAGCTTACGAGCCAGCCCATTTTTAGTTCAGAACCCTGGATAGCGCTTGCTGATTGGTGGGTAAATTTATCCACCAATCAGCAAGCTGTACCAAGGTGCTGAAACAAAGATGATCTGACTCGTAAGCTTACATTCCTGCTTTTTCAAATAAAGATACCAAGAGAACGAAGAAAAAATTATATAATGAGTAAATTAGAAAGTTGTTTAAAATTGCATGCTCTATCTGAATCATAAAAGAAAAAAATTGGGTTCTGTATCCCTTTAACCATATATTATTAAAGAGATTAAGCAGCAACTAACTACTTTCAGCTTCACAAATGTTAAATACCATCATATGGATATTTAAGAATATTTTATATATTAAAAACTTGGCTGTAAACATGAATAAAAAATATATCAAAACATTGAAGAGGTATATATTAAAGTAATAAAGAATGAATCAGTATATACAGAATATATTGCTTGAACCCCCAAATAAAGTATATTAACCAACCATAGAAGGCTATGTAAATTATATACAGGCAGTCCCCAGGTTATGAACAAGATAGGTTCTGTAGGTTTGTTCTTAAGTTGAATTTGTATGTAAGTTGTCACTTTTTTAGGTGAAACTTTAGCCAAACTTTTTTTTAGTTTTGGATAGCATAGGGAAAAGTTTGTTTTGCTATCTGTGCCCCTGTTCAGAAAATTTCA
>NC_069506.1:32778738-32831238 GCF_027579735.1 Bombina bombina | reverse complement strand
ATGTGTGCCATAGAGATAACATTGTGCTAATGCAAGTGGAGTTACCTAGGAGTCAGCACGGATTGGCTAAAATGCAAGTCTGTCAAAAGAACTGAAATAAGGGGGCAGTCTGCAGAGGCTTAGATACAAGATAATCACAGAGGTTAAAAGTGTATTATTATAACTGTGTTGGTTATGCAACACTGGGGAATGGGTAATAAAGGGATTATCTATCTTTTTAAACTATAGAAATTCTCATATAGACTGTCCCTTTAAATAACATTCAAATTTACTTCTATTATCTAATTTGCTTTGTTCATGTAGATAGGCCAATGAGCTGGGAACTAGCTGCTGATTGGTGTTGCACAAATATACATCTTATTATTGGCTTACCAATGTGTTCAGCTAGCTCCCAGTAGTGTATTGCTGCTCCTTCAATAAAGGATACCAAGAAAACAAAGCAAAATTGAAATTATAAAGTATTCTCTAAATCATGAAAGAAAATTTTAGGGTTTCATGTCCCTTTAAAGGGACATTCCAATACAAAATAATAAGTGCTCTAATTTTATAGAGTGGGTAATGTTTGCACAATTAACCCTAGCTATCAGTTTAACCTATCAAAGAGGGATTAGACACATAAAGCATTACAGCTCTCGAGCAGAAAATCGCTGGAGCAGCTGTTGCACAACCCACCAAAGACCAGTTGTGTTCTGCACTGGAGCGGCAGTGCTTGTAGCTAGGAAACAGGATTTTAAATATGTGTTTAACCCCTTGCGTTTGTTAAACAGATAGGCTTAGACACCAAGAGGAGCGCAAATGAGAGCACAGGGTGGATGATTAAAAATGTTAACGCGGCCAACAATATAATTTTAATGCAGAGAGCAGTGAGTGAAATTAATGCTCATTGCAATTAGTGACTTAAGTGTAGCACTCAAGCGCAATACAAAATACAGCTGAAAAATATTGTGTTTTGGAGACTTGGCGTAAGCCATTATTGCTTGATAGTATGCATAAGAAATCACATATTATATGGAAATAAAGAATTTTACTTATAATTATCCTGAAAGGTACATAAAACCCAAAAATGGTCTTTCATGATTCAGATAGAACATTTTAAACAACTTTCTAAATTACTTTTATTATCAAATTTACTTCATTCTCTTGGTATCCTTTATTGAAGGAGTAGCAATGCACTGCTGTGACTTAGCTGGATGAATAAATGACAATAAACATATATGTGCAGCCACCAATCAGCAGCTAGGTCCTAGTAGATCATTAATGCTCCTGAGCCTACATAGCAATGCTTTTTAACAAAGGATACCAAGAGAATGAGCTAAATTAGATAAGTAGTAAATTAGAAAGATATTTAAAATGGCATGTTCTATTTGAATCATGAAAGTTTAAATTTTAATTTACTGTTTCTTTCATAATTTTTTAAAACAAAGGTTTATTAATAAAAATGGTTTAGCACAGTATCGGCACAGAGCTTGAGCGATAGTCAACAAGATTTATTTTTAGCACATCCCAATAGAATTCTGTTATGTAAGGGGTTTAGCCCACAGCCCTAACTAACACAAGATGTTAGTGCACTCTATACTAACGCTCAAGTGATAAACTATAACTTCCCTTTTATAAGCACAAATATAGAAGCGCTATTGATTTACCTTGAGTGATGTTGTTGTAATCTAGCTCATAGGGTCAGTAATACCATAACGACAAGCCCTAAGAAAAACGAGCGTGAAATATTTGCATGGGGTGTCCTTTTAAATAAATCAGCTTATTATAGAACAGCCATGAGCCATGCAATGTTTAAACAAATTAAATTTCTCAAAACCAAGGTCAGCCCCATTACACCTTCTTCAAATGTTTATGAAAAAGTCAACAGGACTGACTTAAAGGGACACTATACCCACATTTTTTCTTTCATGATTCAGGTAGATAATCCAATTTTAAACAACATTCCAATTAACTTCTATTATGTAATTTGCTTTATTCTTTAGATATTCTTTAATGAAGAAATAGCAATGCACGTGGGTGAGCCAATCACAAGAGGCATCTATGTGCAGCCACCAATCAGCAGCTACTGAGCCTATCTAGATATGCTTTTCAGAAAAGTATATCAAGAGAATGGAGCAAATTAGATAATAGAAGTAAATTAGAAAGTTGTTTAAAATTGCATGCTCTTTCCAAATCATGAAAGAAAAAAATTGGGTTTCATGTCCCTTTAATACAACCAACACCCTTAGAATAGGCCAATGATGTTATTACTAGTGTGCACCAAAAACATCTGCTTAAAAAAAATCTATGTATTTCACTATGTATTCAATTTCTGATGGACTGTTCTTGCAGTCAAATGTGCAAAGACACAGATTGTGAAATTATGCAGATGCTATTGTAAAGTTTTAACATTTGATCATCCAAAAAATACCCTTCAAAATGAATCTCAAATTAATTAGGTAGATCCAGATGTTTTAAGCAATTTTCCAACTTACTCCTAGTACCAAATTTGCTTAGTTCTCTTGGTATCCTTATTTAAAGGGTAATCCTAGGTGAGTTTTTGAACATTTACGTGTCTATAGCCATTTGGTAACAGTGTTTGCAACATTGTGTATAAATAGTTCCCAACGCTAAACTGGTAAAGACATTTGTTTGCTCCTGAACATACCCAGCTAGCACACTTAAAGGGACAGTCAACACCAGAATGTTTGTTGTTTTAAAAGATAGATAATCCCTTAATTACCAATTCCCCAGTTTTGCATAACCAACACAGTTACATTAATACACTTTTAACCTCTGTTATTACCTTGTATCTAAGCCTCAGCAGACTGCCCCCTTATTCTAGTTCTTATGACAGACTTGCAGTTTAGCCAATCAGAGCTGCCTCCATGGTAAATTCACGTGCATGAGCTATATGTTATCTATATGAAACGTGAACTAATGCCCTGTAGTGGTGAAAAACTATCAAAATGCATTTAGATTAGAGGCGGCCTTCAAGGTCTAAGAAATTAGCATATGAACCTTCTAGGTTTAGCTTTCAACTAAGAATACCAAGAGAACAAAGCAAAATTGGTGATAAAAGTAAATTGGAAAGTTGTTTGAAATTACATGCCCTGTTTGAAACATGAAAGTTTTTTTTGGACTTGACTGTCCCTTTAATAGGAGTTTGTTCTTTTTATCCTGAGTTCCAATACTCCTACCTTGATTTACTCTTCAACCAAATATACCAAGAGAACAAAGCACATTTGATAATAGAAGTAAATTGGAAGTTCATTAAAATTGAATGCTCTACATGAATAATGAAAGTTCAATTTTGACTTCACTGTACCTTTAAAGGGATATGAAACCCAAAATATTTCTTTCATGATTCAGATAGGGATGCAATTTTAAACAACTTTAAAATTTAATTCTATTATCCATTTTTCTTCATTCTCTTGGTATCTTTTGTAGAAAATCAGGGACATAAGCTTAGGAGCCGTCCCATTTCTGGAGCACTATATGGCTTCAGTTTTGCAAGAATATTATTCATTTGCAAGAGCACTAGATGGCAGCAGTTTTACAAGAATATTATTCATTTGCAAGAGCACTAGATGGCAGCAGTTTTACAAGAATATTATTCATTTGCAAGAGCACTAGATGGCAGCAGTTTTACAAGAATATTATTCATTTGCAAGAGCACTAGATGGCAGCAGTTTTATAATAAAGTTATACATTAGCAAGAGCACTAGATGGCAGCAGTTTTATAATAATGTTATACATTAGCAAGAGCACTAGATGGCAGCAGTTTTATAATAATGTTATACATTAGCAAGAGCACTAGATGGCAGCAGTTTTACAAGAATGTTATTCATTTGCATGAGCACTAGATGGCAGCAGTTTTACAAGAATGTTATTCGTTTGCAAGAGCACTAGATGGCAGCAGTTTTACAAGAATATTATTCATTTGCAAGAGCACTAGATGGCAGCAGTTTTACAAGAATATTATTCATTTGCAAGAGCACTAGATGGCAGCAGTTTTACAAGAATGTTATTCATTTGCAAGAGCACTAGACGGCAGCAGTTTTACAAGAATGTTATTTGTTTGCAAGAACACTAGATGGCAGCAGTTTTACAAGAATGTTATTTGTTTGCAAGAGCACTAGATGGCAGCAGTTTTACAAGAATGTTATTCATTTGCAAGAGCACTAGATGGCAGCAGTTTTACAAGAATATTATTCATTTGCAAGAGCACTAGATGGCAGCAGTTTTACAAGAATATTATTCATTTGCAAGAGCACTAGATGGCAGCAGTTTTACAAGAATGTTATTCATTTGCAAGAGCACTAGATGGCAGCAGTTTTACAAGAATATTATTCATTTGCAAGAGCACTAGATGGCAGCAGTTTTACAAGAATGTTATTCATTTGCAAGAGCACTAGATGGCAGCAGTTTTACAAGAATGTTATTCATTTGCAAGAGCACTAGATGGCAGCAGTTTTACAAGAATATTATTCATTTGCAAGAGCACTAGATGGCAGCAGTTTTACAAGAATATTATTCATTTGCAAGAGCACTAGATGGCAGCACTATTTCCTGCTATGTAATGCTCCAGTCACCAATCTAGGGACTTTATCTCTTCAACACAGAATATCATGGCAACAATTTGGCAAATTTGATAATAGAAGTAAATTGGAGACTTTGTTTTAATTGTTAACCATAGTTATCATTTTTCACAGAGCATTTGTTGTGAACATAGCTCATCTCCAGATTTATTTTCCGTCTAATTTCCCATTTAAGGTGACTTTTATTTTGTTATTTATTTATCTTTCAGAGAATCCTATTTTCATTAATTATTTTTTTATTATTTGTGACACATAATGTTTTTTGTTTTGTTTCTTTGTTGTATTTCATGGCTGTTGTTTTGATGCTGTCTTTTATGTTAGATTTTAATTTATTTTATTGTTCAGTTTGACTCTTCAATAAATGCATTTTTTTTCAATGTTTGATGACTTTTTTATTTCATCTAGGGATTTTTTATTCTTAGCTCTGCTACTTATATTTTTTAAAAAAAAATAATTTAGTTTTGTAACCAGAGGGATCATTTGACTGTATCATACAATTTCACAGTCTTTGTTGTTTGTTATGAATCCTACCATCAGCGGCCGGCAGTTCTCCATTCAATGCTGAAAGATCCCCAAGTCCCAAAGGTGCTAGTGTCCTGAATTTGCAAGGTAAGTGACTGTTTTACATGTCCAGTGTTTTATGTAGAGCAACAAGAGAGTTAAAGGAGGAAGAAGAGTGATTTTAATACAAAGGGGTTGATTTATCAAGCTGCAGCGGACAGGGGCATACAAACGCACCCCTGTCCGCCACAGCTCACCTCTGGCGGGCTAAATTCCACTGTCAGAATTCAGCATTGCACAAGAACGCAATTTTGTGCTCTTGTGCAACGCCACCCCCTGCTCACGCAAAGCTTGTTAATCTCCCCGGTCAGACGAGACTGGGGAGTTTGAAATTCGCCACCTAAGAGGTTGCACAGAGGTTATGGAAGCAGTGGTCATCATAAACACGAAGGGGTGCGAAGAGTTTGATAAATCAACCCCAAAATAAGATTCCCTTTCAGTACCCAGGTATAGTCAACGGTTGGCCCACTGACTTCATTCTCCATGAAAAGGAGGAACTAAGAATGTGTGTTTTGGGGACTTGAGCTGACCAGGCAATCAAGATGGCTGCAACTCACAAGTGAAAATAGTGAAGGAATAATATCAAATAAAGAGTGCCCTGGCACCAATCAACAGCTCCCAGTAGGATATCACAATAATGAACCAAATGAGATAATATAAATAAATGTTCTGTATCAATCATGAAAGTTTAAATTTGGCTTTACTGTCCTTAAAGGGACACTAAACCCAATTTTTGTTTTCTTTTGTTTTTTGTTAATGATTCAGATAGAGCATGCAATTTTAAGCAACTTTCTAATGTACTCCTACTATCATTTTTTCTTCATTCTCTTGCTATCTTCAATTAAAAAGCAGGAATTTAAAGCTAAGGAGCCAGCCCATTTTATGTTCAGCACCCTGGATAGCTCTTGCTTATTGGTGGCTACATTTAGCAAACCAATAAGCAAGCGTAACCCAGGTTCTGAACCAAAAATGGGCCGGCTCTTAAGCTTTACATTCCTGCTTTTTAAATATATTGCCTGCACTATTCGGTTTTCGTTTCGTTATACAAAAATCTAATTTTCGTTAAACAGTTTCATTTTTTTTCATTAAATGAATGTAAAAGTTTCAAAGCTACAGGTGAAAAAATATTTACTTTAACGCACTCCGGAGAGCACACTAACCTGATCATCTTCTTGCCAGAACCCCGACCTTGTTATCACCTGGCTTAACACTCTCAGTTCCTAGGGCCTGCACTGACTTTAGCGCGTTAAGGTAAGTATTTAACCCTTAAAAAATGTAAACAAAAGAAATGAATACTGACAAATGTTGTCAGTATTTTTGTTTTCTTTAATTTTAGTTTGTGAATTCATTCGAATTTTCATTTTTGTTTACTAAAACAAAAATCTCTTTTTCGTGATGAATGCGCATTTATCTGAAAACAAATGCACATGTATACTTGATAGTATATTGGTTCAGGAAGAAGACCCTTTATCCAAACTGCTGGGGCTGGAAAAGTTTGGGATTTAAGAATAGTTTGGATTTTGGAGCATTTGCATCTGTAAAATGGATCAGTTTGGAGAGAGGATAGGACCAAATGTAAACAAGAATATCTTATGTCATTTAGGCAATATTTACATTTAATAATACAGCTTATTCATGCAACCTAAATGTAGTTTTATATCATTTTTAATACTTGTGTATACATAGTACACTCAGAAAGATAGTACAGTACTATAATCAGAAAGGTAATATTTTCTTGTTTTACATAAATATAGATTAGCATTTGTATTTTAGAACAGAAAAAAACAAAACAAAGACACAGGCAGGAAAAAGAGTAATTTTTGATCATTTTTTTTATTAATTTTTTTTAAATGTTAATTAAAAAGTTTGGATTTCAGAATAAGTTTGGATGTTGGAATTCCGGGTTTGGAAATTTGTACCTTTTGCTTTCGTAATTTTAATTTATCAATTGCACATATTTTTCTGCAAATCTAAATAATAGTATCATGCAACAATTCTGGGTAATAAACTACAACGCATTTCTTGTCTTTTAGAATAACTTGTCATGATTGTTTCATCAGACATGGTTGACAATAGTACCTTATACTGGGACAAAGAAAACTGCCTAAAGATGACAGATTTCAGTCATGTAGTTTATTTTTTGGAGTATGAATCAATGACAAGTTTACAGTCTTTTCACTCAACCTTAACATATGCACACAACACTAATTACAACCTGATAAATGATAGAAACACAATGCCTAATCTTAATAAACTGGCAGTACGGATGTAAAACCATATGTACTACACAATGCCACATCTGTCCAACAACTCACAACATGTTGTGACCATTCATCTAAACAAAAGCCGCACTCATTTATGCACTAAACCTTATGAGGGCTTAGCAAAAAAAGAGTTGATGGTTCTGCAAACCAAGACCATGGTATGAGCTAATCCGCAATACAATGCAACACGCAAACCCCCAGTCCAGCCACAAATAGAAGCACTGCCTGCAGGAATGAATTAGCACATTTATTTGCGGTGATGGTACTGTGAATAAATGTGCCATTCCATCGCGTGTTTCATCTTGTTCTCCTTTCTGTGCTATAAAAATAACTAAAAAAAAAGTTCTATAATACATTTGAGATGCTATATAATAAAGCAAAACCTTAAACAGTTTTTCTATCCCTATATAATTTAACTATAACTGACCCTGTCATAATAATTTAGTTTCATGTGACATGAACAGCTGGTAAAAGTTTTTTCTGTATTTTGTTTCTATTTTTGCTGCAAGCATTTATTTAGGTATAAATATATAAATATATATGTTTTTGTACTGAGCTCATTACACAACCTTGGCATTTTTGTGATTATACATCTGCTGTTTTCCTCTAAAATAAGAGAAATAATATGCCTGTGGCAGGTGTACAAATTGGAATATATTTATGTGCTTATTTCAGGTCAATCATAAGCCTGACAAGGTTATTTAATGTGGTGCTTAAAAGGGGTAGGATCACAAGTTGGAGGTATAAGGACTTGTCTCAATGCCAGGAATGATGAATGAATATCAATATAAACCCTGTTGTGCTATAAAGCAATTTTTCAGAAACCAGACTGGCTGAGTTAAATAAATATGCTCAAGAAAATGATCTTTTCTTGCCAGTATTCACATATATTTTTGGTCCAGAGAGTTCCATATCCAGGCAAATGTACCCAATGTAGCCGGTAAAGCTGGAGAGGGCTTTAAACTATGGTTGTTAGTATTGGTGTTCCATATCCAACTCCACAGAACCTTTCTCAACCTTTTCTCAACAGAAGGGAAGATATCTTTTGACTTATTATTGAGATCTCAGCAACATAATGGTACCAATTCAGTTAAACAATTTAAGTAGTGCTATGTTTAGAATGTCTACCCATATTTTATCACCAACATAGACACTAACATGTAAATGTCACAATATTTTGTTTACAACATATAAAATGGCATGGTCAACAAATCAATATTGTTCTTTAAACAATCTATTTCACTCAAAAATCTCCTCTTCCTAGTCTCTAATACTGCCCATGAACACGTGAAGCTTCTAAGTTAAATTAATATGCTCACATTTTTTTATCTTCTTCCCATTTTCGTCCTTTTGGATTTGATCAGAGATTTCCACAGCCAACTCCATAGAAGAAGAGAATGTTCCATGCATTCAAGCTGCTGTTTTTCAGACCAAACAATCTAATGTTATATAAGTAATGTATAATCCTTATTAAATGAATATTCCTGCTAAGCTTGGCCTTTTTTGAGTTACTTGCCAACATACTCCTTTAGGAACTGCTTCTCTGCAGGGCAACTTTATACCTGGACA
This sequence comes from Bombina bombina, assembly GCF_027579735.1. Taxonomy (NCBI): domain Eukaryota; kingdom Metazoa; phylum Chordata; class Amphibia; order Anura; family Bombinatoridae; genus Bombina; species Bombina bombina. Next base: position 32,822,267 of record NC_069506.1, on the reverse strand, counting down.
AGGTGAGACCATGTAACTCAGGCAGCCTTTAACTGGAGTTGCTAATAAAAATGTTCTTTAAGAGAAATTACTCTCATGAGTGAAATTTCAGTCTACTGAACATTAATCTTTGAGACTGCCAGCTATGGTTGGATTTAGTCTGTGGTGGACAGAGCATTGGGTGGTGTCATTTCCTTATTAGTCCCAGGCAGCACATTGGGGCTGAATTATCAAGCTCGGAATGGAGCTTGATGCCCCTGTTTCCATGCGAGCCTTCAGGCTCACTGGAAACAGCAGTTATGAAGCAACGGTCTTAAGACAGCTGCTCCATAACTGGTCCGCTGCCTCTGAGACTGCGGTCTGCAATCCGCCTGATCTATATGATCGGGTTGATTGACACCCCCTGTTAGCGGCCGATTGTCTGTGAATCTGTAGGGGCGGCATTGCACAAGGAGTTCTGGTGAACTGCTTGTGCAATGTTAAGTGCCGACAGCATATGCTGTCGACATTCAGCGATGTCTGTCGGACATGATACGCTACAGCGTATTATGTCGGACAGACATTGATAAATTGGCCCCATTGTCTTGAGCCAGCCCTGCTTCTTTGGATTAGTTTCACCATTAATAGAAATGTACTCTTTCACAATGTACCACAAATGGTGTGAAACCCATCAGAGACCTTAGTAGACTGATGTGGGTCTCACTAGTAATTCAAATGTTATAATTGTAAATAATAATCTTAATTTTTTAAATTTAAGAGGCAGGGGAGAAGCATTTTTTGAGAAGACCTAATACAAAGGAACAGTCCAAAGAAGGAGTAAGTTAGCTATAAAGTGTTTTTTAACCCTACCCGCTAAAACTGAGTGCACACAACAGGATTCCCGTGATTCAAAATAACACCTTAATGGTGTAACTATTTCTGGGGGTATTAAAGGGCCACAATACGGATTGTTTCAAGAGACATCTGCAACTCAGGTTCTTGTAACCATCACTCCCACCACTTGCCTGTGACCTGGAAACAGTAAACACAGTGGCAAGAAGAGGATCGGGTTAGCGGTTAGGTAAGTTTTGTAACTACAGGTGAACTTTAGCTTTAAAACATTTACATTAATTTTAACGAAACCGTATGTAAATGTTTAATTAAAATTCTGTATTTGTTTAGTTTAAAACCAAAAAGTGCAGCCAATGAACATTTGGGGAAACAAATTTCTCAGAATATTCAGAAAGAAAATTTCATTCAATACAAAATTTTCTTGGCTGCACAAGTCTAATGGTAACAGTCGGGCACTTCCGACTCAATGTCCCTGTTTCACAAATATATATCCCTACAAAGCCTCATCCATATTCATAAGTTCACCCACAGACTTCCTAGCCCAACCCAAAACAACCAAACTCATCCCAGACCTCCATTTTTTTCAGTACCATCCCAACTCTGCTTCCAACCTTCCAGCATAATTAGATAAAAATGAATGTTGTTCTTGTGAAATGCATGTGCAATACTGCCCCCTGCACTTCGCAGCCAATCGCACTCTAGAAGGGGGTATCAATCACCCCGATCGTATCCAATCAGGGTAATTGCTGTCCGCCACCTCAGAGGTAGCGGACGAGTTAAGGAGCAGTGGTCTTAAGGCTCGCGCTGAAACAGCAGCATACGCTGCTTGATAAATGTGCCCCTAAATCTCTAGGATATTGATGCACAGTGACAAACAAAAACAAAAAAGTATTTTATTGCAAAAAATCTCAATAAAATAAATAGCGTAATAGATGTTAACTAGCATTTTTAAATTCATGAAAAGAACAAAACGCCCTTAATGTTCCATACCGCGTAACAGTTGGTCAGCATTTGTCTGTCTGCTTATCTCTATGTGATGCGCTTTGCCATGATCAGCAGACATCAATTTGTTTTCCTAAATATGCACCATCATTTCACATTTTTCCTTGCAGGGAGCCATCTCCTGCTTTATGTTCCTGACCATGTTCACAGGTTGTTATAGACAACCTGATATCATTGAAGGATGAATCCAAAAGGACGGCAGCGAGGAAAATAATTATCTGTCTCTATTCAATAGAGACAGGAATGGTGTAGAACGCAGGTGACAATGTATGTAGTCTCATTCACTTGAAGTAGCTGCATAATTACTTGTCCTGTTCTCCTCATGATAAATAAGAAAAATTAACCCATTTATGCCAAGATGACAGGACGGGCACAGCACTAGATGAGAACTCAATAAAGCAATGACAATAATTTTTACTTTGAGCAATGGTAGAAGTGTAATATGCAATGATATATAAGACATGCATCTTAATTTGCAGGATCACTATATTTCTTAAACAAAGTGGACACCTCCCCATAGACCAAAGCTAGGGCAAAGCAGACAGCTGCCTATGGGTGCACTCAACGATTGACACATCTGCCTTGCTGGTTAAAGGTATATAAAACCCCACATTTTTTATTCATGATTCAGATAGAACATATCATTTTGAACAACTTTCCAATCACTATTATCAAATGTTCTTCGTTTTCTTGTTATCCTCTGTTAAAAAACAGGAAGGTAAATTCAGGAGTGTGCACGTGTGTGCAGCGTTATATGGCAGTAGTTTTGCAGCAATGTTATACATTAGCAAGAGCACTATTTCCTGTCCCTTGGAGTGCTCCAGACATATGCATGCTACCTATCTATATATCTCTTCAAAAAAGAATAACATGAGAATAAAGCAAATTTGAAAAAAAGAAGCAAATTGAAAATTCTTTTAAAATTGTATTTTCTTTTTGAAAATGTTTGGGTTTCATGTCCCTTTAATTTATACAACATTATAGTCCACTCCTCAATATTTTTACTATGCAAAGGACAAATGTTAAATTAAATTGTTGTTCTATTATTTATTATAACTGTCCATATCTGGCCTGACATAAGAGATTATAAAAGAACATGATTTCAAAATAAGGAAATCTATGTAACAACTAGGGATGGGCGAATGTGTTTATATTCGAATTTGAATGTTAGAACGAATGTTAATGTAGAAATTCGATTTATATCATTGAATGTTGATAAGATTGAATATTTATAAAATTCTATTATCGAATGTTATTTACAGTTTTCGAATGTGACATTCGAATTCGAATATTACATTTATAAAACACAGTTGTAGACTAGAAATACTATTTCCATTTCGAATGTGACATTTGAATTCAAATGTGACATTTCAAATTCGAATATTACATTTATAAAATAGTATTAGTCTAGAAATACTATTTCAAATTCGAATGTGACATTTGAATTCGAATGTGACATTTCAAATTCGAATATTACATTTATAAAATAGTATTAGTCTAGTAATACTATTTCAAATTCGAATGTGACATTTGAATTCGAATGTGACATTTCGAATTCGAATATTACATTTATAAAATAGTATTAGTCTAGAAATACTATTTCAAATTCGAATGTGACATTTGAATTCGAATGTCACATTCAAATTTGAATATTACATTTTGAAATTAAATGTGATATAAAATACATATCTAAACATTCTATTATTCAAACAAATATTTTTGAATGTTAGTGAAAAATTCAAAAATGAAAATTCAAAAATAGAATGTTAGAATGTTATATAAACATTTGAAATTTGATTCGAACGAATGAATGTAACAAAATTTGTTTTAAATTCTGAATTTTTAGAAAAATTCGCCCATCCCTATTAACAACACAGAAACAAAATAGCTTTATAGAAACTAAAACTTTATATTTATTTCTTCAACATTTAAATAATATAACGTAAAAAATGCATCTGCATATTATTATCAGGCTAATCTTAGGCCTAGATTTGGAGTTTGGCGGTAGATGGGCTGTTAACGCTCCGCGGGCTTTTTTCTGGCCGCACCATAAAATTAACTCTGGTATCGAGAGTTCAAAAAAATGCTGCGTTAGGCTCCAAAAAAGGAGCGTAGAGCATTTTTACCGCAAATGCAACTCTTGATACCAGAGTTGCTTACGGACGCGGCCAGCCTCAAAAACGTGCTCGTGCACGATTCTCCCATAGGAAACAATGTGGCTGTTTGAGCTGAAAAAAAACCTAACACCTGCAAAAAAGCCGCGTTCAGCTCCTAACGCAGCCCCATTGTTTCCTATGGGGAAACACTTCCTACGTCTGCACCTAACACTCTAACATGTACCCCGAGTCTAAACACCCCTAACCTTACACTTATTAACCCCTAATCTGCCGCCCCTGCTATCGCTGACCCCTGCATTATATTATTAACCCCTAATCTCCCGCAATTTACATTATCCCTATGTACCCCTAATTTGCTGCCCCTAACACCGCCGACCCTATATTATATTTATTAACCCCTAACCTGCCCCCCACAACGTCGCCGCCAGCTACTTACAATAATTAACCCCTAATCTGCCGAGCGGACCTGAGCGCTACTATAATAAAGTTATTAACCCCTAATCCGCCTCACTAACCCTATCATAAATAGTATTAACCCCTAATCTGCCCTCCCTAACATCGCCGACACCTAACTTCAATTATTAACCCCTAATCTGACGACCGGAGATCATCGCTACTATAATAAATGGATTAACCCCTAAAGCTAAGTCTAACCCTAACACTATCGGAACAGCCAATAGAATGCGAGCTCAATCTGATTGGCTGATTGGATCAGCCAATCGGATTGAACTTGATTCTGATTGGCTGATTCCATCAGCCAATCAGAATATTCCTACCTTAATTCCGATTGGCTGATAGAATCCTATCAGCCAATCGGAATTCGAGGGACGCCATCTTGGATGACGTCCCTTAAAGGAACCGTCATTCGTCGGGAGACGCCGGAAGAAGAGGATGGATCCGCGTCGGCTGCTTCAAGATGGACCCGCTCCGCACCGGATGGAAGAAGATCGAAGATGCCGCTTGGAGAAGATGTTTGCCGGTCCGGATGTCCTCTTCTTGCCGGATAGGAGGAAGACTTTGGAGCCTCTTCTGGACCTCTTCAGCACCGGATGCCAGGACGAATCGGTGATACCTGGATGGTGAAGACAAGGTAGGAAGATCTTCAGGGGCTTAGTGTTAGGTTTATTTAAGGGGGGTTTGGGTTAGATTAGGGGTATGTGGGTGGTGGGTTGTAATGTTGGGGGGGTATTGTATGTTTTTTTTTACAGGCAAAAGAGCTGATTTTCTTGGGGCATGCCCCGCAAAGGGCCCTGTTCAGGGCTGGTAAGGTAAAAGAGCTTTTAACTCTATTCATTTAGAATAGGGTAGGGTATTTTTTTATTTTGGGGGTCTTTGTTATTTTATTAGGGGGCTTAGAGTAGGTGTAATTAGTTTAAAATTGTTGTAATATTTTTCTTATGTTTGTAAATATTTTTTTATTTTTTGTAACTTAGTTCTTTTTTATTTTTTGTACTTTAGTTAGTTTATGTAATTGTAGTTATTTGTAGCAATTGTATTTAATTTATTTATTGATAGTGTAGTGTTAGGTTAATTGTAGGTAATTGTAGGTATTTTATTTAATTAATTTATTGATAGGGTAGTGTTAGGTTTAATTATAACTTAGGTTAGGATTTATTTTACAGGTAATTTTGTTATTATTTTAACTAGGTAACTATTAAATAGTTCTTAACTATTTAATAGCTATTGTACCTGGTTAAAATAATTACCAAGTTGCCTGTAAAATAAATATTAATCCTAAAATAGCTACTATATAATTAGAATTTATATTGTAGCTATATTAGGGTTTATTTTACAGGTAAGTATTTAGCTTTAAATAGGAATAATTTATTTAATAAGAGTTAATTAATTTCGTTAGATTTAAATTATATTTAAGTTAGGGGGGTGTTAGTGTTAGGGTTAGACTTATCTTTAGGGGTTAATCCATTTATTATAGTAGCGATGATCTCCGGTCGTCAGATTAGGGGTTAATAATTGAAGTTAGGTGTCGGCGATGTTAGGGAGGGCAGATTAGGGGTTAATACTATTTATGATAGGGTTAGTGAGGCGGATTAGGGGTTAATAACTTTATTATAGTAGCGCTCAGGTCCGCTCGGCAGATTAGGGGTTAATAAGTGTAGGCAGGTGTCGGCGACGTTGAGGGGGGCAGATTAGGGGTTAATAAATATAATATAGGGGTCGGCGGTGTTAGGGGCAGCAGATTAGGGGTTCATAAGTATAACGTAGGTGGCGGTCGGCAGATTAGGGGTTAAAAAAAATTAATCGAGTTGCGGCGATGTGGGGGGACCTCGGTTTAGGGGTGCATAGGTAGTTTATGGGTGTTAGTGTACTTTAGGGTACAGTAGTTAAGAGCTTTATGAACCGGCGTTAGCCCAGAAAGCTCTTAACTCCTGCTTTTTTCCTGCGGCTGGAGTTTTGTCGTTAGAGCTCTAACGCTCACTTCAGAAACGACTCTAAATACCGGCGTTAGGAAGATCCCATTGAAAAGATAGGATACGCAATTGACGTAAGGGGATCTGCGGTATGGAAAAGTCGCGGCTGAAAAGTGAGCGTTAGACCCTATTTTGAGTGACTCCAAATACCGGCGGTAGCCTAAAACCAGCGTTAGGAGCCTCTAACGCTGGTTTTCACGGCTAACGCCGAACTCTAAATCTAGGCCTTAGATTTTAATACATCGTTCTATCTAGGATTTATGTACCGCTGCAGTCATTTTTATAGATGCCAAATTCTTCATCCAAGGTGCGCAGAGGAGGTCCTTCATCCGGTTGAAGTCTTCATCCAGGCGGGCATCTTCAATTAGCAATAGGTTTTTTAAAGGGGGTTTGGGTGGGTTAGAGTAGGGGTATGTGGGTGGTGGGTTGTAATGTTGGGGGGGGTATTTTATTTTTATTTTCAGGTAAAAGAGCTGAATATTTTGGGGCAATGCCCCGCAAAAAGCTCTTTTAAGGGCTGGTAAAAGAGCTGATTACTTTGGTAGTTTAGAATAGGGTAGGGCATTTTTTTATTTTGGGGGGATTTTTTATTTTATTAGGGGGCTTAGATTAGGTGTAATTAGTTTAAACATCTTGTAATTCTTTTTTATTTTTTGTAATTTAGTGTTTGTTTTTTTTGTATTATAGAATAGTTTATTTTATTGTAAGTTAAGTTAGCTAATTGTAGGTAATTTATTTAATTAATTTAATGATAGTGTAGTGTATTTGTAACTTAGGTTAGGATTTACTTTACAGGTATTTTTGTACTTATTTTAACTAGGTAGCTATTAAATAGTTATTAACTATTTAATAGCTATTGTACCTAGTTAAAATAAATACAAAAGCTACAATGTAATTATTAATTATATTGTAGCTATATTAGGGTTTATTTTCTAGGTAAGTATTTAGTTTTAAATAGGATTATTTTAGTTAATTTTAGGAATATTATTTCTTTTAATTTAAATTATATTCATGTTAGGGGGTGTTAGGGTTAGAGTTAGGTTTAGGGGTTAATAATTTTATTATAGTAGCGGTGACGGTGCATGCAGGAGATTAGGGGTTAATAATTGTAGGTAGGTGGCGGCGATGTTAGGGAGGGCAGATTAGGGGTTAATACTATTTATTCTAGTGTTTGGGAGGCGGGAGTTCGGCGGTTTAGGGGTTAATACATTTATTATAGTGGCGGGGAGGTCCGGTCGGCAGATTAGGGGTTTATAATTGTAGTTAGGTAGCGGTGACATTGGGGGGGGCAGATTAGGGGTTAATAAATATAATATAGGGGTCAGCGATGTTAGGGGCAGCAGATTAGGGGTTCATAGCTATAATGTAGGTGGCGGTGGTGTCCGGTCGGCAGATTAGGGGTTAAAACATTTTATTAGAGTGGCTGCGATGTGGGGGGGCATAGGTTTAGGGGTACATAGGTAGTTTATGGGTGCTAGTGTACTTTGTAGCACAGTAGTTAGGAGCTTTATATTCCGGCGTTAGCCCATAACGCTCTTAACTACTGACTTTTTTTGGCGGTAGGAGTCTTGTCGGTAGAGGGTCTACCGCTCAATTCTTTCAAGACTCCAAATACCGGCGTTAGGCAGATCCCATAGAAAATATAGGATACGCAATTGGCGTAAGGGGATCTGCGGTAGCCACGAGTCACGGTAAGAAAGTGAGTGTTAGACCCTTTCCTGGCTGACTCTAAATACCAGCAGGCGGCCAAAAGCAGCGTTAGGACCAGTGTTCCCTCTAAGGCCAGTTTTGTGTGCGGCCCAGCAGTAAAACAGTTAATTATAGGTAACCACACCATGCAATTAGCAAACACTGCACAATGCAGATGGCAAGGTATGGTTCTCTTGTTAGCTGTTTCACTGCTGGGCTGCACACAAAACTGTCCTTAGAGGGAACACTGGTTAGGACCCCTTAACGCTGCTTTTGACGGCTAATGCAGAACTCTAAATCTAGCCGTTACTGTCTTCCCCATCTATTAATATGCCCAACCCAGTACTACCCCATTGACTCTGATCTTATGAGCAATTAGTCCCTCCCTAATGACTATTTTATAATTCCTGTTGGGCTACTGCCCTTTGGATTCAAACCCAAAAATAGTCTCAGGCAAGTTTGGTCTCTGCTGACCAATTAAAGCTCATAAAATACTTCACTGAATCTATTTACCAGCTACATTCATTTGAATTTCAGAACATTTTTTATATATATTTTTCTGTTGCATAAAGTCTCTATTTTTTATAGAGATAATCTAAAATATTTTTCTTTTGATGATGATAAATTAATGTTAACATAAAACATGACATTCTATCACTATTGAAGTTGCTTTTATAGAATAAGTGTAAATTTGCATAAATCATAAAACAAACTGACATTTTCTAAACTTTACCAAACATCCTTACTAAACATCCTTGAAACTGTTTCCAAGGAGATAAAACGAGCAAAATTCTTGGTTTTAGATTTATAGATTTATGAAGTGCTTGTGTTGTTCGGCGCCTTTAATAAATTATAGCCCATTAAAGGGATGCTTTTAGCACCTAAAATCTTAAGTGCATTAAAAACCTTTATTATGTTAATCATTTCTAAAAGCTTTACAGAATTTGTACAGAGTATTTGTTTTAGGCTGTATGCTAATATAAATTTATGCTAATAATTTGTTTTTTATTTTTATTTATTTATTATTTATTTATTTTTTGTTTGTTACTAAAACAAATTCTGATACTTAGGATTGTGTTTACTGCAAATATAAAGTAAATTTGTAACCTTAAAAAAGACATGAAAGAAAAAATTAAACTTTCATGGTTTGGAAGGAGCATCCAATTTCAAATTTACTTCTCAAATTTGTTTCATTCTCTTGGTGTCTTTTGTTGAAAAACATACCTAGGTAGGCTCAAGAGCAGCAATGCACTAATGGGAGCTAGCTATTGATTAGTGGCTGTGCACATATGTCTCTTGTCTTTGGCTCACCCATTATGTTCAGCTAGCTCCCATCAGTGCCTTAAAGGGGCATAATACTCATACAGTATGCTAAATCCCTTGAAACTCATGCAGCATAACTGTAAAAAGCTGACGGGAAAATATCACCTGAGACTATGTAAAAAAAGTAGACATGTGCGATTCGGTTCAGTTCGATTTGGAAATTCGGAAAATTTGGAGATTCGGATCGAACCGAATCTCTGAATTAAAATAGTGCAGAATCTACCGAATAAATCCGAATAACTTCGGATTTATTTGGATTTATTCAGTAGATTCGGATGGCCATGGATTACACTAGTATTGTACAGTATATTTGGTTATATCACTCTGCTATGGGTTACACCTAATGTACAGTACATAATACTTGTCTAATCCCACCTAACACTTACCGAAATTCTGAATTACCGAACTGAATCGAACCGAATCCAGCCGAATTTATTCGAATCCGAATGAATCCGAAACAAATCCGAACCGAATTTATTCGAATCCGAATTAATCCGAAACAAATCCGAACCGAATTTATTCAAATTTTTCCGAATTCGAATCGCTCCGAACCGAAATTCGAAAACATCTGAATCGATCCGAACCAAACCGAATTTTTTCGCCATGCACATGTCTAAAAAAAAGGAATATTTTTTTTACCTCACAATTTCCTCAGCTCACCAGAGTAAGTGCTGTATAAAAAGTTATCTTTCAGTTTCTGCCCAGCTGCAGAATCAGTAGTGCTGAGATTATGAACTCTTTTACTGTGATCTCATGAGATTTCACTTAAAGGGACACTAAACTCAAAATTTTTCTTTCATGATTCAGATAGAGAATATAAATGTAAACAACATTAGAATTTACTTCTATTATTTATTTTTTAGATATTTTTTAGATATCCTTAGTTGAAGAAAAAGCAGTGAACTTGGGTGAGCCATTCACACGAGGCTTCTAAGTGCAGCAACCAATCAGCAGCTACTGAGCCTATCTAGATATGCTTTTCAGCAAAGAATATCAAGAGAATAAAACAAATTGGATAATAGAAGTAAATTAGAAAGTTGTTTAAAATTGCATGCTCTGTCTAAATCATGAAAGAAAAAATGTGGGTTTCATGTCCCTTTAACTCTCATGAGAATTCATAGTAAACTTCCTTAAACTGAATAGAGAAATAACATGAGTGTGCATGAGGCTCACTCCCTTGCCGGTTCCGGACAGGCATACTGATTTGCTGCTTAAAGTCCTTTACAATGGGGTGTGAATACTTAGGACATTTTGAGATAAAATATCTTTTTATACATAGAGATGTTCAGGTGATGTTTTCTAGTCAGCTTTTTACAGTTTTGCTGCATCACTTTCAAGTGTTTGATTGAACATTTGGGTATCATGGCCCTTTAAGTATGTGTTTGAAGGGCCATTTCAGTGAAAACAACAGCATGCTCTCATTCATTAGAGCATGTAATTTTATCACTATCATCTATGTTTTTACCCCCCCACACACACACACACAAAGGAGTTAAACACGTAGATAAAGTACTGCTCAGGTGCTGTCGAAAACTGCTGGTCCTAAGCAGAAACTGCCGCTCACCCAATTAGCAGTGGTAGATGCATGGCCAGGCTGTGCAAATATCGCTGCTGATTGCCTCAACGGCAGTTTCCGTTCAGTACCAGTAGTTCTCTGAGGTTACCGAGTAGTACTTTAACTATGTGTTTGACTTTTTTGTAGAGGTTACACGCATAGTGAAAAATAGTGATAAAATGAAATGCTCTTGCAAATGGGAGCCTATATTTGTTTTCATTATGACGTCAAACACAAACTTATATGCAATCAACAGTAGAATAATGATATGCTCTAACACACTAGAGTATTTTCATTTTTGCCCTTTTACGCCCCTTTAAACGTTTTATGAAACAATATTAATATTGGTTTTGCTAGCGCTGGGGAACCAAGGTGGCTGTATGACAACTCTGCAGCAAATAAAAAAAAGAAAAAGCTTTACAATTAGCAAAAGCAAATCCTTGTTATCAAATTTAAAGGGATATACAACCTATTTTTTTTTCTTTCATGATTCAGAAAGAGAATATGATTTAAAACCATGTCCTAATTTACTTCTATTTCAACTTTTTTTTTAGACTCTTGGTATGTTTTGTTTAAAAGCAGGGATGTATGCTTGGGATTGGGAGAACTATATGGCAGCAGTTTTGCAAGAATGTTATGCATTTGCAAGAGTGCTAGATGGCAGCACCATTTCCTGCTATATAGTGCTCCAGACACCTATCTAGGTAGCTCTTCAATACAAAATGTCATGGGAACAAATCAAATTTGATAATAGAAGTAAATTAGAAACTTTTTTTTACAATTGTACATTTTGGGGTAGATTTATCAAATGTCGGGCGGACATCATTCATCCGCTGTAGCAGATCATGTCCGCCCGACATCGATAAATGCCGACAGCTTATTTACCATTGCACAAGCATTTCTGGTGAAATTCTTGTTCAATGCCGCCCCCTGAACATTTGCAGCCAATCGGCCACTAGCAGGGGGTGTCAATCATCTTGATTATATCCGATCGGGATGACTGCAGTCCGCCACCTCTGAGTTAAGGATCAGCGGTCTTATGACCGCTGCTTCTTAACTTATGCTTCCGGCGAGCCTGAAGGTCGTGCGCAAACAGCAGCATGCACTGCTTAATAAATATACCTCTTTGTCTGAATCACAAAAGGAAATGTTTGGATTTTATATCCCTTTAAGAATTTTGGCAAAAGTCAGAAAATTCCACCCATTAGAGAACTAATTTGTCAACATTCCTTTAAACAAATGTTTTACCTGCTATTTCTTAAAAGTGATTAGCGCTGAACATGGAAAATTGTTTTGCATGTGAATTTTGTATTGAATTTTGTGCTGAATATGACAACCGAGTCTTAAATAGTACATCATTTGAAACAGCAACATTAGTACTCCCATATTAAGTTTTTCATCTTCAAAAAATAACACTGAATTGTTACTTTGTTTTATACTAAAATCTGGTTTAACCACAGATCAAACATTTTTGCAATCAGATAAAAAAAAAAAGTAGCAAAATTTGTAAGATCAATTATCCAGAATTTTGGTCTGTCATTTTAAAATTGTACAAAACAAAGTAATGTGTTTTGTGAATGACTTTAGTGTAGATTCTTTAGTGAAATTGTTATTTTGTGGGGAGAAAACCTGAAAACACGAAAATTGCAGAATTCAAAAAGATCTTTGTTTTCCCCTTGTCCTATCTTGCTATTCACTCTATATTAGAACCAATCTAATAGCATCTATTTTGTCACTGTTAACCTCTTAGCGTTTAGAACGAGTTCCATAAACAAGGATAACAAACAAAATAAAAAAGTCACACTAAAATGCAAAGACGAAAACTCAAAAACAGCTAAACAGAAACCAAATCAAACTAAAAAGCAAAAAGACAAAGGGCTCCATGTACGAAGTAACGAAAGCAGCTTGCGTGGTAGGTTCACTCATGCAAGCCTGCTCCCCGCCATGTAAAAAGCAGTGCGTCATTAGCTCGGGGGGATTGACAGACCCTTCATTCACAATTGGTTACGGAGTGTGTAATGATACATACAGGCAGCAGATCCTGTTCGTCCACTGCCCATATGTAGCGAAGGCGTGTGGAAAACTTCTCAAGAATTTTGCGTTGGTGCTACAAGATAAAGGTAAACTGTTGTCGCTCTAGCGGTAACCCGACTAGCACAAAAATCTGAAGTTAGAATATAAAGTGCGTGTTCACGTATTCCCCCAAAGAAGTAAGTGGAGAGAAAAAAGTGGGGAAAAAAAGTAACAACTTATTCTCGCGCAAACCTGGTTACTTATCCTCATGTGCGCTAACTCGACATGTAAATATAAATATTTCACATTCCAATGTTCTCTACATAACAGAATATGTTCTATTAATTCATAAGTAAATATTTCTACATATATATGATGTTTTTTTGCACAAATATATATATATATATAAATACTTAGATCAAATTCTGCTATGTATAGAAAATTGGAATGTGAAATATTTACACTAAATACACAGTGACACTTTATTAAATATGAATATTGAAGAATATTCATATTTTCATCTACTTAACAGCAAAAGGCACTTATATATATATATATATATATATATATATATATATATATATATATATTTATTTATGTATATGTATATATTTATGTGTTAATATGTGTATATATGTCTGTAAATACATATATACAAATGTAAATATTTATATACACATACAGTATATACACACACACTTTTAAAGATGGATTATTATTAAAAGTCAATTTTTATGGAAAACAGTGAGTGCCTTTTTTGCTAGAACGGTGTATATATATATATATATATATATATATATATATATATATATATGTTTACGTATATATATTTTTGTGTTAATATGTGTATATATGTCTGTAAATACATATATACAAATGTAAATACATATATACACATATATACACACATACAGTATATATATATATGCATACATATACCTATTTAGACATTTATATGTATGTATCTCTATGTTAAAGCCCTATTTATAACACTGGTATAGCCAACTGTGTAGGTGCAAACTTCTACTGCAGACATTTGAATTGCAGTGTGGTTAATGTTATAGCATATTAATTGGTTTGCGGCCGTCAAGGTTCCTGCTCTATACCTTAAATAACAAAGAGCACCTCTTAAACTCTTGTATTGAGTGCTAAATGAAAAGGTTACTTTGGCTTATTCACAGATAACTGAAATGACAGGCGCAAAACTAAATACATTTGTAACGCTGCAGAAAAGTGTGAACATTGCAAGTCCTTGAACAGAAGACACCTGCAGGTCCTCTGCTATACTCTGATGAGAATTATGCACATTTACTTCAAATGCATAGAGTTAATTTAAAGGGACATTCTAATACAAAATTACATCTTGTAATTTGTTAGAACATTCAATTTTACATAACTGATTTTAACAATCTATTGCAAAGATTAAAAGTTGAGTTGTGCTTTGTTATTTGTTAATAAAGAAAATGAAGCATTAAAGAGATAAGATATATGACAAGGGGTGGGGGTGTAAGTGCATATTTATTCATTTTTGTGTTTCATCTATTCTTCTCTTTAGTTTTATTTTCTAGTTTGTTTTGAACCATTGATTTGTAATGCAAAAAACTGCAAGCGGAATTAATTGTCCTCTAACAATGTCTATGTCTGCTGCTTCTGATTGGCACACTGGCTGTGTTCTGATTTGGGTGCTTTAATGAATGCGGCTCTTGCTCAGTAATTTACCTATGCATTTAAATAAATCAGTTATGCAAAAATGAATACAAGATTCTAATAATGTTTTTCTTTAGAATGTCCCTTTAAAAATCTATATTATAAAAAACAAAAACAGAGGGCACTACCAGTATAACTGTCAACGCATTTTGCACCCAGACTGGTTCTGAAGTGAGGAAGAGAGTGTATCTTTTACACCTCATTTAAGAGCTGCAGGTAATAAAACTGTCATTTACTTGTGTTCTGCAGAAGTAAAGATTCATATCACCTTCATCATTCATAAAATCACAGGATCTAAATATATATCTGCTAAACTACAAACTGGAAGCCAGTAAGCTGCTATTAGGCATCGAGTCATTAGAAATCACTGAGTATAATAAAAGCATTTTTAATTTCTACTGTTTTGTTTGATTGAAAGAAACACACGTTCTACCCTCTTTTAAGATCCAGAATAAAAATATTTCAAGCTGATACTTTTTATACATATGCACAATTTATTCTAGTGTGATAATTTTACGCCAGTTTTTAATTAATGCCATCATGCAATTTCAGCTGTAAGTCATATTTCAATATTATCAGATGCTATAAAAAGAATCACACAACCTTCTTTACCTAATCAACTTTAATTAACATAAAGCAGGTACACATTAACACAATCTCGCTAGCATATCCTCGCCATGGGCCAAAGCGGAAAATGCTAATAAGGCGTAGATTGGTTTTGGAACTTTATTCTACTGTGAAGAGCCTTATCCTGTTTTTCTCTGGCACCATATCCAATAAAAAAACAACAATCTATTGTGGATCACAAAGATTAAAAAAAAAGTACACACACTCAAACAAGTTAACCAGTGTAATATTAAGTTGTCTATACGGCAAATGGTGATAGGATAATAATAGAAACAATCCTAGTGTAGAGTAAATGTTTTTCAAAATGTCCAGTTGATCGGTATGTCAGCTCTCGCTCAGGTTATACGTAGAGGAATACTAATAACAAATGGCGGTT
Organism: Bombina bombina; assembly: GCF_027579735.1. NCBI lineage: Eukaryota > Metazoa > Chordata > Amphibia > Anura > Bombinatoridae > Bombina > Bombina bombina. The sequence goes on along the minus strand of NC_069506.1, from coordinate 32,806,619 downwards.
ACAATGTAAAGATTTCCTACTTAAAAGCTAATACTTCAATCTGAATGAGGTAAATTAGAAGCAATCCTGGAGGGCTGTGATGCCGCCAAACGATATCCGCCGCAAGATATGTGTGGATTCCAGGTTATGCCTTCAGTGCTTCTTGCAGATGACAAAATAAGTGAAGAAAGACTCAAGGAGATGGGTAATCTCTTCTTGGAAAGGGCATATAGTGTAGAATTGATTGAAAAAGGGATTAGAAATACCTTAGACATTCCAAGAGAAACTTTGCTTAAACCCCACAAAAAAATAAGATCAAAAGAGAAAAATAATGTTTCTAGATATAGTGAACTGAGCTTTCAAATCCAAAGGATTATTTGTAGACATTGGTATATACTAAAAATTGTAATCCTAATATACTAGAACTCCAAAATTTTCCAATGCCCACCTGTAAAAGAGGGATTAATTTGAGAGATACCCTTGTTAAAGCTGACATTGGCTCTGCCAAAAAGAATAGGCAGGGTTATATATCGAAAAAGAATGTAGGTTGCTATCCCTGTTTGGGATGCTCAAATTGTAATAGCATGATAAAGGGACCAATTTTTGTACATCCTCAATCTGGTCGTAAATTTTGGATAAAAGATTGTCTTACATGCAATACTGATTTTGCTATCTATCTCCTTATATGCCCATGTGGGCTTATGTACATTGGGGAAACAACCCGTAGAGTTAGGGAAAGGATAACAGAGCATACATTGAGCATTAGAAGAAAAAATCTGAAATCCCCAGTAGCTACCCATTTCATGCAAGCACAACATGGAGTTAGCCAACTTAGGTTTCAAATAATAGACCATGTTTCTTCTTTTAGATGGGGGAGGGGCAATAAAGAACAATATCTTAAAGAAAGGAAAGCCTTTTGGATTTTTCATTTAAATTCACTGAAATCAATGGGCATGAATAAAGATTATGATTTGTCAGTATTTTTATAAACTGTTTTTTTCTATGAATTTTTCTTTATGCATTTTTCTCTATGAATTATTTTCTCTATGAATTTATCTTGATGTTTGATATATTATGTTTCCTCCAATGTCTGTGTATTATTATTTTATAAAGTAATATGTCATGACTGTATACTTACTGCATTTTTTAATATGAGTAAAAATAAATGCAAAATTTAAATCTGTATAGGTGTTAGAATTGATGGGTAATTATATACAAGTGTCTGTGTCTTTTAAGGGTTTATAAGGTGGAGAGGAAATGATGTATGCATAGCATGATTAAGGACATGTAGTTCAAAACGTTGCTGCTTTTTGTGCTGATGCTGCAATAAATTGGTAATTATTCATTACTGGAGTGCTGCTGTTTGTTTGTATCTTTGATGTTACTGCAGGATTTGTGCAGTACCCTGTTACAGTTTGTGCACCCGAATTATACAGTTTGTGCTGGACTTTCTTTTTGTTTTTCTTGCAATATAGCCAAAGAAACTTTCATCCAATTGTTGGTATGTAAAACCGAGAGCAGAAACAGAATAATAGTGCAACACTGTTCAATAAAAACACTGCTTATTCCCTAAACAGTGCCCCATTAATATTGAGCTCACATTTATAACCCTCAATAGATATGAGGTAATTGCAGACAGTTGTTAAAATCACAATCCTAACGAGTCCGAGTCCGTTGCTGAGGTTCTGGAACTTTTAAAAAGTCTGTGTTCATCATAATATATATATATATATATATATATATATATATATAGTCTGTTAAAAACAGTATAATGTCATGTAAGGCACCTTAAGACAAGGTGCCAATATCACCTAATGCATTTCGAAGGACCTCTGAGGAAGAAGGAATCATTTGGAATAACCTTCGAAACGCGTTAGTTGATAGTTGATATTGGAACCTTGTCTTAAGGTGCCTTACATCACATTATAACCTGAGCGAGAGCTAACATACCAATCAACTGGACATTTTGAAAAACATTTACTATACGCTAGGATTGTTTCTATTATTGTCCTATCACCATTTGCTGTATAGACAACTTAATATTACACTGGTTAACTTGTTTGAATTAGTATACTTAGACATTTATTGAACTTCATTGCGCCATCCCACCACTTGCCTACACATTTTTTCATCTACGCAAGGTTAAGTGACGTGGGGAACTTCACTTAATCTAGCACAGAGATTTGGCTGCATTTGTAGAATCTTTTAGGATAATCTTTAATACTAACAATAATAAATACTAGTCTTGTTGTAGACATTTGAGACCTACCTGCAATTTTGGGAATCACTTTCCTTACTGTAACAGCGCCTGAAATTCCTTTCTTGATACATACATATATATATATTTAAAGGGAATACACAGTTCCCATAGACCGCAATGTAAAGGCACTTTTCAGTGTTGTTGTTTTTCTAACACCCCATAGCCACCAACTTTAGCCTCCAAAAACTGCCTAGAGCAGTAATTTATTTTTTAAAAAAAGCTAAAAATTTTAAATTTCTAAAAAGGCACTACACAATTTTTTTTGTGGGCAGATTGGTTTTGAAGTGGGTGACAGAGCCCGGGGCATTTGAATTACATATGTATATTAAAGGGATAGTAAACACGAACAATGTTATTGTTTAAAAAGATAGATAATCCCTTAATTTACCATTCCCCAGTTTTGCATAACCAACACTGTTATATTAATATTCTTTTTACCTCTGTAATTACTGTGTATCTAAGCCTCTGCTGACTGCCTCCTTATCTCAGATCTTTTGACAGACTTGCATTCCAGGCAATTAGTGCTGACTCTTAAATAACTTCACGTGCATGAGCACAGTGTTATCTATATGAAACACATGAACTAATGCCTTCTAGCTGTGAAAAACTGTCAAATGCCTTCTGATAAGACGCGGCCTTCAAGGACTTAGAAATTATCATATGAGCCTACCTAGGTTTAGCTTTCAATTAAGAATAAAGAGAGCAAAGCAAATTTAAAATTTTATGCCTTATCTTAATCATGAAAGTTTAATTTGGACTTTACTATCCCTTTAACAAGTAAGTTATAGCGCAACTTCATTACAACTGATAAATTAAACTTCATTTAAAATTTTGCTAACATTCCGGATCTGTTTATCCAGAGGGGAGAGTTTACTATCACTTTAATACATACACATTGTATACTGGAAGATGTTACAAATTGCTTTTAATTTTGACATTAATCAAATGTCCATTTTCACCTAAAAAATGGTGGTCAACAGTATTTTGTATGAACGGTCCTGGGGTTTGAAATGTGGCATTTTTTGGTTACGATTAATTGTTTACTGCCTATTTAGTATTTTACTACGATGAGTACAAATTCTTCAGAATGTAACAGAATCAAATTCGAAATATGTGATCATTAAAAACTATTTCAAGCAGCTTTAGTTTCCAAGTTATGATGCATAATTATTTATGCTAATTTATGCTAATTAGCATGGCTGTTAATTTGTTTGCAGGAAAGGTGGCAACCCTATAAATAGTTTATTGAATACTTAAAAGAACACAGCACTTCTTGGTGAAAAAATCACTGATCCCCGATACCCACAGAATGTTTTAAATGATTTACTCACAAAGGAGGTGCACATTGAGGTGCTGTATGACCGTTCTGGGTGTTTTTGCAGCTTCTCATCTGGCTGGCCTTTGTCTCTTTTGCCATTGCAGGCATTAAAGGGACAGTCTAAGCCAAAATAAACTCTCATGATTCAGATAGAGCATGTAATTTTAAACAATTTTCCAATTTACTTTTATCACCAATTTTGCTTTGTTCTCTTGGTATTCTTAGTTGAAAGCTTAACCTAGGAGGTTCATATGCTAATTTCTTAGACCTTGAAGGCCACCTCTTTTCAGAATGCATTTTAACAGTTTTTCACCACTAGAGGGTGTTAGTTCACGTATTTCATATAGATAACACTGTGCTCGTGCACGAGAAGTTATCTGGGAGCAGGCACTGATTGGCTAGACTGCAAGTCTGTCAAAAGAACTGAAAAAAGGGGCAGTTTGCAGAGGCTTAGATACAAGATAATCACAGAGGTTAAAAGTATATTATTATAACTGTGTTGGTTATGCAAAACTGGGAAATGGGTAATAAATGAATTATCTATCTTTTAAAACAATAAAAATTCTGGTGTAGACTGTCCCTTTAAAGGGATATCAAACCCAATTTTTATCTTTCATGATTCAGATACAGCAGCAATTTTAAGCAACTTTCTAATGTACTCCTATTATCAATTTGGTTTTCATATCCCTTTAAACCTCTAAACTTCAGAGCAACAATAAATATGTCTATTAAAATGATTATTTGGCTTTGAAGTGCGTTGCAGAGATATTGCTCTTTTGAGCTTTTATTGGCTGATACATCGGGCTCGATGATTGAAAGCTCTCTCGGCTGGCGAGATTATTAAAGAATGCTCGCCAGTCCTTCTATTTCCCTGGTGGAATGATCTAAAGCCACTTTTTATCCTAAAAACAGGGTGTCTCGCTAAGGGGTGTATACTGCATTTTCATATGAAAAAAGCACAATTAAATTCGTATTTTAAACATCATATGAAACAAATATTTGAACCATTCACACAAAAATAAGCAGGGAAAAATTGTTTTGTTAAGGTGCATCAAAAATCGTAACAAAATTCTTCACCAAAAATCGTATGTTAACAAAAAAGTTAAATTTGTATGTAATTTACACAGGAATAAATCAAATTAAATATGCACAGCATAAATTGTAATTGTAGTACACTGGATGTGCAAAAAATCACACAGAGATATGAACTTATAAATACAAAATGCAAAGCGAATTTGTTGTTTTTTTGTAAAATGGGCTGAACATGGGTGTTCCATGGGCGTATATCAAAATGTCTCTCTAATCCCAGCGTAATTCTATAAAGATTTTCGCACTGCAAATCTCAGTTTTTTTCTCGCCAACTGAAAGGTGGCGAGCTTTTCTCAAAACAATATGTACACTTATAACCCCAATAGAAAAACAAATGCATACTAAAATATAGGCGAATGTAAGATGCTATAAGCAGAAAGCAGCGTAATGTGAGTTATATTGGCTGCAGGATTTTAATTTTAAAGTGCTCCCCCCTGCTCCCTTCTAACTTCGCACTAAGGAGCGAAGTTTCACTAACCAGTGAGCTCCAATACTTTTAATAGGAGCCATCTCACCACTCTAACGATCATTGCACCGGGGTAGCCTTGCGAGAGTCGGCGAGAAAAAGTTGGTTTGAGCTGGCGAAGATTATATCATTGAGCCCATAGTATCACTTTTTAGCATTGATTTTATTTTCTATAAAGATTTAATAAAATAAATTACAGGAGATTCGTTGGCTGTGAAACTCGTAGAGATTTTGCACTCTTGTATTGGTTGATATCTATACTATCACTTTTTGTGATGTTATGATTTTTAATCTGTTCTTAAAGGGACATAAAACCCAAAATGTTTCTTCTGTGATTCAGATAGAGCACTGGTTTTATAACCTTTCCTCAGGCTTCCCCAACAGGACAGGTTTTCAGGATTACCTTGGATGAGAGCAGGTAAAATAACCATGGTTACTAATCAGCTGATAGTTTCACCTGTGCTCAAATTCAGATATCCTCAAAATCTGGCCTGTTAAGGAGGTCTGGGGACAGGTTTTAAAAACCAGTGAGATAGAGCATACAGTTTTAAACAACTTTCCAATTTACTTGTTTCATCTAATGTGCTTTGTTCTCTTGGTATCCTTTGTTGAAAAACATACTTCACTAGGCTCAGGAAATGGGAACTAGATGCTGATTTGTGGCTACACATATATGCCTCTTGTCATTGGTTTACCAATGTATTCAGCTAGCTCCCAGTAGTGCATTGCTGCTTCTTCAACAGAAGATACCTAGAAAATAAGGCAAAATTCATAATAAAAGCAAATTGGAAAGTTGTTAAAAAAGTTTATGTTTTATCTGAATCATAAAAGCAAAATGTTTGGGTTCATGGCCCTTGAACTGCAAAAGGATTTTAATAAAACGAAAAGTATTTTGGCTACAGTAAGAGGGACGTTAGAAAGTCACAAAGATTACACAAAACAACTGTACACATAAGCGACTCTATATATGGATGGATAAAGTCCTTAAATGGAGATTTATTTATTTATTTATTTATTTTCAATTTGGAGAATGACTTTAAAGTAATTAAAAATTTAAAGGGGCGTGGAAGTCAATAGTATGGTGAAGATGCAAAGTAAAGGGCATTAAAAGCCCCATTCATACACCCCTTGAATATCTGAGTGCTTATAGGAGGTGATACTTAAAAAGCATTTTTACCAAATGCTAATGGTACTTGTGTATGTGGGGACAACCTTAACATTAAAAATAAAGATGTTTATAGCTCCTTAAGGTGTTATGAATATTGCATGACTAGCAGAATAAAGAGATTTGCCCCGCTTGACATTTTTTTGTCCTTTATTATTTTTTTACAGTACAGAGAGGGAGTTGTTCTGCATTCTGAAGGGAAAACGTTCCTCCATTATACAAAAGGAAATAATAATTATAGTGTTTTAAGCAGAACACATGGAGGGATGTAGGCTCTTTAGAATTTTATTTGCTTGTGGTAAGGAAGGGACTTACAAATCCTGCAAGTGTTTGGTCAATAATTATCTAAAACTTAGCATAAATGTACCCATGTAACACAGCATAAAGGTAATATATTATTTAAAAATCAAACTAACACATCAACAAATTTCTATTGTTTTGCATTTATATAATGATCCTTGGGAACTAGTCTCCAGGTGGATAACTCGATAACTCAAGCAACCATACATGGACCCCTTGCCCAGTGTTCCTAAAGGGGTATGGTAGTCTGTGCCTTCAGATGTGGCCTACAGAAGACCAAGCAGTCATCTGTGGCTACCATTTCTCTATTTAACATCAAAAAAACACAGAGACGCACTCAACTGGGCTTAGAACATAAGCTCCCAGGGTACAATCTCTTTTAGCACACTATGGGGCCGATTTATTAAGCTGCGAATGAAGCAGTTTCCTTCAGGCTCTCCGGAAACATAAGTTAAGAAGCAGCAGTCAAAAGACCTCTGCTCCTTAACTCATCCGCCACCTCTGAGTGCAGGGGGTGGTAATTACACAAGCATTTCACGTGAAATGCTTGTGCAATGATAAATGCCCACAGCGTATGCTGTCAGCATTTATTGATGTGCGGCGGACATGATGCGCCACAGTGGATCATGTCCGCTCGCACAATGTTAAATTGGCCCCTATGCATTTCACAAAGAAAACATTTCCTGTAGCATATCAGCCTGACCCTGCCAAATGACAGTCCAGCCCCAAAATACCAGGCAAGTCTCCCCTAAACAAGAGAAAACAACAAACCCCAGAAGTACGTTTCAGCCTTGTCAGTGAGGTGCAGTTGCATCTCTCTAGGGCAAGGAGTCCACGTCTAATTGTCCTTTTTACTCTTAGGGAGACCTAAGAGCATTTGCACTCAACTGGGCTTAGAACAGAAGCTGGAAAAACTTCCTTGATTAATCCCTCCTTACTCCCAGGGTACAATCTATTTAAGCACAATCTGCCTTTCACAGAGGAAACATTACCTGTAGCATATCAGTCTGACCCTGCCAAATGATAGCCCACCACGAAATACCAGGCAAACCTCCTCTGAACAAGCGCTAACAACAAACCTAAGCCAAAGCCATACATTGGGATCTCATCAGTGAAGTGCAATCACATCCCTCCAAGCCATGTGTGCAAGAAGTCCATGTCTGGTTGACCCTTTGACTCTTAGGGAGACCTAAGAGCATTTGCATACAGAAATACAATGAGATGCACTCAACTGTGCTTAGAACAGAAGCTGAAAAAACTTGTCCTTACACACATGTCTTAGAGGGATACAACTGCACCTCACTGATGAGGCCCATAGAGGCCGAAAAGTACGCCTGGGGTTTGTGGTTTTCTCTTGTTCAGAGGAGATTTGCCTGGTGTTTTTGGTGCTAGACTGTTGTTTGGCAGGGTCAGACTGATATGCTTCAGGAAGTTTTTCCTCTGTGAAAGGCATAGGGACCGATTTATCATGTGTTGGGCAGATCATGTCCGCCCAACATCGCTAAGTGCTGACAGCATACTCTGTCAGCATTTATCATTGCACAAGCATTTTGCGTGAAATGCTTGTGCAATACCGCCCCCTGCACATTCGCAGCCAATAGTCCGCTAGCAGGGGGTGTCAATCATCCTGATCATATTCGATCGGAATAATTGCTCAGAGGTTGCGGACAAGTTAAGGAGCAGTAGTCTTAAGACCACTGCTTGTTAACTTATGTTTCAGGGGAACCTGAAACTATGGGGGTAGATTGAAGCATCCGCTGCTTGATAAATCTACCCTATAGTGTGGAGAAAGAGATTGTACCCTGGGAGTAAGGAGGGACTAAACAACAAAGTTTTTCAGCTTCTGTTCTAAGCCCAGTTGGGTGCATCTCTCTGTTGTTTAGACATGTGCAACGCTAAAAGCTTTGTTTCGTTTTGTTTTGTTTTCATTAGTTAAATAAATAATTTTGTTTTGGCAAATAAGTTTAGTTAATAAATAGTTTTTTGGATAAGTTTGTTTTTTGGATCCATTCTTTATTCATATGCATTGTTCTATTCTGAAGTTTAGAATAGAATAATGCATATCAATAAAGAATGGATCCGAAAAAAACAAAGAATCCGAAAAAACGATTTAACTTAACATAACTAATATGCCGGGGATTGCCAAAACAAAATTATTTAAAACCGCTGCCACCATCCACATCGTGGACACTAAATAAAGCTATTAACCCCTAAACCGCCATCCCCCAACCTTTGCCAACACTACCGAAACCTATTAACCCTTAAAAGGGCATTCAGCTCTTTTACTGCCCTTAAAAGGGCATTCAGCCCTGAATCAGCCAACAGGAATGAGAGCTGCTTAAATTCTATTGGCTTTTCAAATCAGCCAATAGGATTTAAGCAGCTTTAATTCCTATTGGCTGATTTTAATTTTTCAGCCAATAGGAATGCAACGGTACCCCAATATAAAAGGGGTACCTTGCATTGAATCCTCAGTGTGCGGTGGACAATCGCATGAAGAGGACCTTCACGTCGGACCGATGGACCTCCGCTTGGACCTCCACCTAGATATTCGCCTCTGCGCATCGACTGCTCCGCCTCTGCAGGGATGAAGAAGATGCCGGTTCCGCGATGAATGAAGATGGAGCCGCCTGGATGAAGATGTTTCTCTGCTGGGATGAAGATCTTTCGCCGGACTTCAGCAACTGTGAGTACCGATTTTGGGGTTAGTGTTAGTTTATTTTTTGTTTTTTTTTATGTGTTTTTTTTTTAGATTAGGAGGCCGAATTATCAAATGTCTGTCGGATCTGATCCGACAGTGCGGATCAGGTCCGACAGACATCGCGTATTCAGCATTGCACCAGCAGCTCACAAGAGCTGCTGGTGCAACGCCGCCCCCTGCAGACTCCCGGCAGGGAGGTGTCAATCAACCCGATCGTACTCGATCGGGTTGAATTGTGGCGATTCCTGTCCGCCTCATCAGAGCAGGAGGACAGGGTTGTGGAGCAGCGGTCTTTAGACCGCTGCTTCATAACTGCTGTTTCTAGCGAGTCTGAAGGCTCGCCAGAAACACGGGTCCTCAAGCTCCATTCAGAGCTTGGACAAAAAAGAGCTGAATGTCCTTTTAAGGGCAGTAAAAGAGCTGAATGCCCTTTTAAGGGCAATGTCCATACAAATGCCCTTAAAAGGGTAATGGGTAGATTAGGGTTTTTTCAGTTTTTTTTATTTTGTGGGTTTGGGAGTGAGGATTTGTATTGTTAAGGGGTGTTTGTTGTAATTTGTTTAGCAAAAAGAGGTTTTAACTTTAGGGCAATGCCCTACAAAGGGTCCTTTTTTAGGGCCCTTGGTAGATTATTATAGATTAGGGTTTTTATTTTGGGGTGTTTTTTTTTTTTTTTTTAAACGGGGTATTAGAATAGGAATAATTTTTATTTTTTTGTATAATTTTGTTTGTTATTTTTTGTAATGGTAGTTTTTTGTTGTTGTAATTTTAGTGTTTATTATTTTTTGTAATTGTAGTTTTAGTAATCTTAGGTTTTTTATGTTTAGTAATGTTAGTTTTTTTATATTTTTAGTAATGTTAGGTTTTATTAGTTTAAGCTTAGGTTTTATTTTTATTTCACAGGTAAGTTTTTTTTAAAAAAAAAAATAGGTAGTTAGTTAATAATTGTAACTTTAATTAAGGGCTATTTTAATTATGTTAAAGTTAGGGGGTGTTAGGTTTAGGGGTTATTAGTTAAATTTAGGTTGTTACAATGTGGGGAGCGGCAGTTTATGGGGTTAATATGGTTTAGTTAAGTGTTGGTGATGTTTGCGAATGGCGGTGTAGGGGTTAATAGATTTAGTTAGTGTTGGCGATGTTTGGGAATGGCGGTTTAGGCGTTAATAGGTTTAGTTAGTGTTTTAGTTAGTGTCGACAATCAGTGGCGTCACTAGGGTTTGTGTCACCCGGTGCGGTAAGTTATGGTGTCACACCCCCCCCAGAAAGCAGACACACACAAAAACACAGGCAAACACTCAGACACACTTAAAACATATTCAGATGCACACACAAACACTCGGAAACACACTCAGACACACACACAAAAACACACACACAAAAACACTGAGACACACACACACACACAAAAACTCAGACACACACACAAAACCACTGAGACACACACACACACAAAAACTCAGACACACACTTACAAAATATGTAAACTGCACTGCATTAATTATGAAACTCATGCCTAGAGCTGCTCCCTGGCTCAGCAGAGCATCAAATGAAAGATAAACAGAGCACTCTAAAAATAAATCACTAAAGAAAAGTTTTAGGTGCAAACTATGAAAATTCTGCTCTCTGACTCTGTTCCAAGCCTGTCAGTGTACAGCCCCGGGCCGTGTGCCTACCGCTTCTTGTGGCCAATCACCTCTGCACTCTGCCGACCCCCAGACCCTCGCCCGCCCTCCTAACTGTTCAGTGTGCACTTAGTGTACCATAACCGTAATGGTCTGGTGGGCATCATACGTGGCTCCTTCACTTTAAAGACAGTGTCAAACAGTCATGCGGTCAGGTGCCAGGCATCCCCTCATGATTTGCCAGTTCCCGTTTAGAGAGACAGCACAGCAGTGAGTGACTCCACTGCTCCACATTTCACTGAGCAGTGAGCACAGATAGGCAGGCAGGTTTAGGCTAGCAGCGCAACTTTGCAAGCCCCACGGCATGCCCACAACATTCATAGCGAAATTGGGCAGGGGAGAAGCAAAGTACAAACAAGCAAAAGCAGCCAGGAAAATTATTTGTTGAAATAAAATTGTGTGTCTACATCTTCCCCAGTCCCACCAATGTTCACAAATGCCAGCCCCTCTAATAAAAAAAATCTATGCATCTCAACATTGTATTTCTTTGAATTTCAATAAAATTAAAATAAATTTTTTTTTTTTTGGTGTCACCCCCTGGAGGGTGTCACCCGGGTGCGGCCCGCCCCTCCTAGTGACGCCACTGTCGACAATGGTGGGTAACTGTGGTTTAGGGGTTAATAGGTTTAGTAAGTGTTGGTGATGTTTGGTGAACAGCGGTTTAGGGGTTAATAAGTTTAGTTAGTGTCGGTGATGTCAGGGAACTGCGGTTTAGGGGATTTAATAGGTTTAATTATTGTTGGCGATGTCTGGGAACTGTGGTTAAGGGTTTAATAGCTCTATTTAGTGATTTAGTTAGTGTTGGCGATGTCGGGAAACTGCGGTTTAGATTAGAACAATGAAAAATTCTAAATATAAATAAAGAATGGATCTGAAAATTCAGAAACTAATTTATATATTTTCTGAATTTTTCAGGATTTTAGTTATGGTGCCGATTCGGAAATTTGGATGCATTTGAATCTCAGAATCGGGCAAAATTCGTCCGAAAACTAAATTAGGCCAAAACGAAAAGCTCATGTCTACTGTTTTTCTGTGTCTATGCAAATGCTCTTAGGTCTCCCTAAGAGTTAAAGTGGCAACCAGACGTGAGCTCATTGCATTGACCATTAAAATATAATCAAGAACTGATTTGGAGTAACCATGGTTTATTTGCTTAAAGCGACGTGAAAGTCAAAATTAAACTTACATGATTCAGACAAATATAAAGTAGAAAACCAGCAGCAATGTGGATTTAATTCAAAGATACAATTAACTCCAGCAAAGAGGGAACAAGTAGAGACAAAGGGGTAGATTTATCAAGCAGCGAATGCTGCTGTTTCTGCGCGAGCCTTCAGGCTTGTTGGAAACATAAGTTAAGAAGCAGCGGATTGCAATTGGATACGATCGGAATGATTGACACCCACTGCTAGCGTCCAATTGGCCAGTAATGTCATGGGGCGGCATTGCACAAGCATTTCACCAGAAATGCCGGTGCAATGATAAATGCAGACAGCGTATGCTGTCGGTATTTATCTATGTTGGGCAGACATGATTCGCTACAGGATCATGTCCGCCCGACATTTGAAAAATCTACCCCAAAGCGTATACTATTAAACTTTCCAATTTAAATCTATCTTGTAATTGGTATCCTTTGTTTAATATTATTTTCTTATGTTGCCCTTTTAAATAATCCTGTTTGCGTGACTTGTGGCTGTTTTTTTTTTCAACTCTTTCAGCTCCGTTGAAGTCTATAGAGGAATGCGATTTTGCATTTGTGACTTCTAAAAGTCTATTTGTTACCGCAACCATGCAAACGCGAAAGCACAACATTTTTACTTTTATTTTGTAATATGAGCACAAATCTCTGAGTGCAAAAAAACATGAGCGTAAACTACTGCTCCGCTCTAGCCCAATGTATGCATATAAAAAAAAATTGCACAAATTGATAATGAAAAGAAATTGCATAGTTTTTCATGAAAGTTGAATTTTGATGTAAACGTCCCAATCAAGGGCCCCGAATCAATGTATTCTTGTCATGCTTGAGAAATTGTGTTCCGCTCAACAAGAATAATTGAGGTAGCTGTCCTTATTAGCCAATCAGGGTAAGTTGGAAGCACAAAATCAGTACTGCAGTATTAGCTTTTCTTTAAATGTCAACAGCTTTGGCCTAATATTTTTTCCAGCCTAAAAATATTTTTAATAGGTATAAATAATGTTCTATGCATTATAGAAATGTCTGAGTGAATGTCTCTTGCTGTTGTCTGTAACTGTTCCTTGTGTGTATGTTTGATGTCACTGTTTTGCTACTATTTTTACACATTTACTGATCATTAGCATTCTGCAGAGCTTTTGCTTTCCCAATTTTTTTTGGCTATTTTGACAACTGAATTTAGCAATCAGCACAAGCACAGAGCTGGGCACTTCAGTAAACGCTCTTCCCTCTCTCTTCTGCCATTTACTGACCTCGCGAGTACCGGATATCATTAGTATTCCTCACAACAGAGCACCATAAATTAGGGAGAGAGCTGTATATTTGTATTGTATGTCAAATATGCTATCACTTAGTTTAGATAGGTTTTTATTTCATTTAAATGGACAGTAACCACTTTGACACAGCAACATAAAATGCTTAATTATGCAGAGTACAATAACTTTGCATTATACTTTTTATTATTAATCCCCCCTCCCAAACTCACCCATTTCTTGTAATTTAAGTGGATTTTCCTGTTCTAAAAATTCAATGTTCACATTGTTGGCTTTATAAGTCTAAGAGTGCTCAGTGGGTGTGTCCGGATGCTCAGTGGGTGGGACTTATGGAAGTATGTTGCAAAAATAGTTCTATTTAAGACGGAGATACACTCATACATGTTTCAGTTGTGATCATTCTATCACTGTGTTAGTTAGTTCTTGGCTGTCACTACACAATGTGTTGTAAAATAATCTATTAGCTTGTTGGTTGAAATAATTTGACACTTACATATTTTGTTGCTCATTTAATTCAGCAGGAAGACGTTCTGACATTTTCCCCAATTTCTTATTAAACTTGCATCTTTAGTTTCATTTTGGATACGGAATACATCAAAGATCTTAAATAATTATCTTGACATTTTACAGAAAGACTTAAAGGGCCAATAAACTCAATATTTATTTAGTGTTCTCTTGCTGTAAAATACCTCTGAAAAATGTCATTATTCTACTCTCTCCTAAGAGACCTTGGTGTCTCCATTATATTTAAAGGTGCAGTCTAGTGAAATTAAACTTTCATGATTCAGATAGGGCATGTCATTTCAAACAACTTTCAAAGTTAGTTTTATCATCAAATTTGCTTTGTTCTCTTGGTATTCTTAGTTTAAAGCTAAACCTAGTTAGGCTCATATGTTAATTTCTATACCCTTAAAGGCCACCTTTAATCTGAATGCATTTGACAGTTTTTCAAAGCTAGAGGGCGTTAGTTCATGCGTGACATATAAATAACATTGTGCTCACGCTCGTGGAGTTACTTATAAGAGGGCACTGATTGGCTAAAATGCAAGTCTGTCAAAAAAACTGAGATTAGGGGGGAGTCTGCAGAGACTTAAATACAAGGTAATCACAAAGGTAAAAAGTATATTAAGAAAATAGTGTTGGCTGTTCAAAACTGGGGAATGGGTAATAAAGGGATTATCTATCTTTTTAAAGCATACAAATTCTGGAGTAGACTGTCCCTTGCAACATTCATCACAGTGATTGTTTAGCTTACAGTATTTACATCTCTTCCTAAGTGACCACATCATAGGAGAGATAGATTCCACTAGGTTTTTTTCCAAGAGGTGTATCCCAAACAGCTCTTGTTTTGTAAAATGCACTAATAAAATAGCGGTGATACATCAGTTTAAAACATTACTTTTGAAATGCAGTGCTTAAAGGGGCTGTAAACTGCTGGGCACTTTAACAGAATGATTAGTTGGTTAAAGGGACTGGAAACCCAAAAGTGTTTCTTTCATGATTTAGATAGAGCATGCAATTTTAAACAACTTTCTAATTGACTTCTGTTATCTCATTTGCTTCATTCTCTTGATATCCTTTGTTGAAAAGCATATCTAAATAGGCTCAGTAGCTGCTGATTGGTGGCTGCACCATAGATGCCTCGTGTGATGGACTCAACCATATGCATTGCTATATCTTCAAAAAACAATACCTAAATAATGAAGCAAATTAAAAAATAGAAGTAAATAGGAATGCTGTTTAAAATTGTATTCTCTATCTGAATCATGAAAGAAAAAATGCTGGGTGCATGTCGCTTTAAGTATCATTCTGAGTGATGCCATTTTGGAGCTCACATATTCTTGCACCTTATGACAGAAGTAGTGAACTTTCACAGATCAGTGATGTCACCATTTTGCTCACAGCTGTGTTGGGTGTCTAAGCTCAAAGATGACTGCAGGCACGAAATGGCAGAAGTAAGTGATTATAAAATAAGAGAACGGTTTTGAAGACAGCTGCAGGCACTAGGCCAAACCATGGTGCAATAGTGATCAGTAGAGGTGGACACGTCACAAAATTCAGTTAGGCTGAATCTCTTGTTACAAATATTCAAAAACCTTTGTATTTCGAATATTTTTTGCCGGTGCTATTTTAAATCAAAATGAAAATTGACCATTTGTGCAACATTTACATTAGTTTTCGTCAAACGGATGCAAATGTTCCTTTGCTAGAGGTGACAACGTTCACCTGTAGTGTAACATACTTAGCTTTTGCACACTGGTAATCCTGAACCCTCTTCACTGAGCTCCCGGCAGGAGCTAATAGGAGGCTTAGCAAGGAGGCTCCCAGGGCCTGCACCGTCTGCTTTAGTGAGGGGCTCTATGATGAAGAGAACGTGATTGGTGCGACTCTCCATTGTTCCGTTCTAATGGTAAGTATATTAACTATTTAAAGGAAACAAATAAATACTGACAAATTCGTCAATATTCATTCAATTTCATGCTGCATTCGTTTGGATATTCATTTCATGAAAACGAAACGAATATCTGTTTTTCATTAACGAATGTGCATTAGTAACAAAACGAATGCACATGTCTAGTAAGTAGTAAGTATACTATTGTAGTTTGTGCCCAGCCGTTTAAAGGGACAGTATACATAAAACTGCATGTAGTAAGCACTACTATAAAGAATAATATGCACAGATACTGATCGAAAAATCCAGTATAAAACCATTTAAAAACTTACTTAGACGCTACCAGTTTAGCACTGCTGATGAGGTTAGGCTGTGACACTGACTCAAATTGGCTGGAAAGCAAAAAGAGCAGACACTCCCTCCCCTTCCTCTGCATATGAAAAGACCCTTTACACAAACAGGAGCAAGCAGGATTCTGTATACATCAGTATACATCTAAACCTTTGGGGCTTGGTTAGGAGTCTGAAAATCAGCACAATGTTATTTAAAAATAAACAAAACTATACATTTTTACAAAAACTCTCCCAGATGGGCTATATAAATGGATCATCTACAAAACAATTATGCAAAGAAAAATCTAGTGATGTCCCTTTAATGCCTCTTCATTTGCTGACATATATAATGTATTTATTGTCACTCTAGTTTTGATGCAGATGCCCCTTTAAATGTTTCAGGATTAGTGATTATTTTTAAACTTGTTTTTATTAAAAGCAAACTAAATCCGCTGGCTAAAGCACCCGTTACCAATTAGTACGAGTGTTTTCAAGGGTTGGAAGAATCCCTTAAACATTCATATAGGAAAAAAGATAATGAAAATCGGCTACAGATTTTTACAAGGTTAGCGTGACGATCAATACGAGCCGATGCTCCAGGGAACAAGGTAATATGCTGGAGAAAAGTGTACTTAGGCTTTGACTGATGTGAAATATCTATCACAGGTGGCACAATAGCTTATTAAACGCTGAAGAACTGCTGCAACTCATATTTTCCATGATTAAACCTCTGTGCAACATCATACAAACACTTTTTTAGGGGACTGTTCTGACCCGAGCAATAGTTTTCAAAACCAACTAGATGTCTAAGGAATATAAAAAAGATTTTGTACTCACAAAATTTATGCCATCTATAGGAACAACTAAACATGTTTATTTTTGTTCTCTTTTTGCAAGACAAAATTGTGAATGGGAAGTTTTTTTTTTTTATTTAAATTAAAACTAATACAGATATTTCCTAATAAGGTTCATTGCCCAAAAGGTACTTCCTGTGAATGCTCATTGGTTGATAGGCATTTCCTGCTAATACTATTCCCCTGCTGAAACTTAAAGGGATGGGCTACTCCAGAATTTGTATTGTTTGAAAAGATAGATAGTCCCTCTATTACCCATTACCCAGTTTTGCATAACCAACACTGTTATAGTAATATACTCTTTACCTCTGTGATTACCTTGTATCTAAGCCCCTGTAAACTGCCCCTTATCTCAGTTCTTTTGACAGACTTGAATTTTAGCTAATCAGTGCTGACTCATAAATAACACCAGAGGAGTGAGCACAATTTTATCTATATGGCACACATGAGCTAACTCTCTCTAGCTGTAAAAAAACTGTCAAATGCCTTCAGATAGGAGGCGAATTTCAAGGACTTAGAAATTAGCATACGAGCCTCCCTAGGTTTAGTTTTCAACAAAGAATACCAAGAGAACCAAGCACATAGATGATAAAAATAAATTGGAAAGTTGTTTAAAATTGCATGCACTATCTGAATAATTAAAGTTTAATTTGGACTAGACTGTCCTTTTAATAAACCCAATATCCAAACTTTGACATTTGAGAGGTTTTCACATAATCTGAATAAACCCATTGCCAAAGGGCTGAGAAGCATAGATAATTTTTTTCAACTTTTTTTTTAAAAGGTGTGTGTATACAGATACATAAATATTATATTCCATCATTGCAGGGTGATTGCCCAATATTAAAAAAAAACAAAATGCTGTGGACTGCCAAGATCATAAAGTTAATTGAAGATTGATTTTGAATTCAAAAAATATAATAGAGAGACACCCTCAACTGAGAATGAACATCACCTGGGAAATCTTCCCTGCTTATTAGTCTGGCCACTTCCACTTGGGGTACAATTTCATGCCCTAGCGGGATGCAGCAGCACCTCACTGATGAGGCCCAAAGAGGTTGAAATGTACATTTGGGATTTGTTGCTTTCTCTAGATAAAAAGAGAATTGCCTGTTTTTTTATGTTAGCTATATTTATCACAGGATCACATATTTCTCCACTGTGAAAGGTATTTTGACATAAAATAGACTGTGGCCTGATTTGCAATAGCCTGACAAACAATCAATAACGTTTTTCCATCTGTTGTCCATTCACAGCTTAGTTTGTTTATTTTATTTTGTACATGGAAACTACTCGGGGGTCACCATAAGAGTAAGAAGGGACCCAGACATGAACTCCTTGATCACATGCTTGAAAGAGATGAAGCTGCAACTGATGAGGTCCAGAAAGGCTGAAACATACATGTGGGGTTTGTTAGTTTCTCTCATTCAGGGGAGAATTACCTGTTATTTTTCTGCTAGACTGTCTTTTTAAAGGACCAGTAAATACAGTAGATTTACACAGTCAACAAATGCAAGATAAAAAGACAATGCAATAGCACTTAGGTTGAACTTCAAATGAGTAGTAGATTTTTTTCTGACAAATTACAAAGTTATGTTTTTCCCACTCCTCCTGTATCATGTGACAGCCATCAGCCAATCACAAATGCCTATAGTAAATAATTTTTAATTTTTGCATGTTCTCAGTAGGAGCTAGTAGACTTAAAAAGTGCAAATATAAAATGACTGTGCATATATTTTGTAATGGAAGCAAATTAGAAAGTTGATTAAAATTGCATGCTTTATCTGAATCATGAACTTTTAATGTTTACTTTAGTGTCCCTTTAACAGGATCATAGGCTGGCATAATACAGGATATTTTCCCTATGTGAAAAGAAAATTAAACTAAGAGACTGCACCCACGATGGCACTGGCATGTGACACAGATAAGGAAGGTTTTCTAGTTTTTTCTTGTTTGAGTGTGTTTCTCTTTTTTTCTTTATTATATGTATTTAACTTTATTAAGGATTTTTAAATAAATATGTTGTCTTCTTTGCAACTAAATCATTATGACAGGTAAATGTTGAAAAATAACAAAAACGTCAAGGGCAAAGAAGAAATGATACAGAATTATGTCTGTATGGCCAACCAGTTTCATCCAACCTTGAACGCAAATACTTGTCTCCCAATTCAATACCTAATTTGGCCTCACAATTGCACTAATTCCAAATACATATTATTTTTAGTATTAAAAATGCTATTATTAATAGTAGATTGTAGTATTGTAAACAGTTCCAGAAAAATCTCTGATAAACTGAACCTAAATAC
Source organism: Bombina bombina (assembly GCF_027579735.1). Classification (NCBI taxonomy): domain Eukaryota; kingdom Metazoa; phylum Chordata; class Amphibia; order Anura; family Bombinatoridae; genus Bombina; species Bombina bombina. The sequence goes on along the minus strand of NC_069506.1, from coordinate 32,787,312 downwards.
ATAACAAAAGACATCAGAATTTTACTCATTCCACCTCTGTGGCCCTCAGCATTTTGTCTATAGCACCTGGGTTTCTGATATTCCCTAGAAAAGTCCTTTGTTGGCATTTGTCTAATGCTATTAGATGGCATAAGATTGGCCAATTACATTTTCCGAGTGAATGTGCCAATCAATATCAGGGACATTAGCATGAATTCATTTTCACTATTGACTGGTTCTATTCCAAAACGCAAGATTCAGCTTTTTAAGGAAAATCACAAAAGTGAATTTGTGGTCAGGCAAGCAAAGAATTGAAGCTTTTCTGCCAAATTACCAATGCAATCAGAATACAATTATGTCTCACAATGCCAGTGAAAGAAACATAAAACAAAGTTATCATTAGCAGGAACATCATAACTTTATAAAAAAAAGGACCCTTGTAATCCTATATTTTGCATTTGCAGTGGCTTTCTGTATACAGGGCAGGGTTGAGTTTTATATATTATAATATGGTTATAAGTGCACAGCTGCATATGCCTCTGCCAAGTTTATACAATTCCTTCCCAGCTAGAACCACTTCCATCCATTGTCCAACTGCATTATGGGAGAAATGGCTACTAGCATTTGCCAAGGCAATTATGGCAAGCGGTCTGCAGTTATATAGTTAATGTGGAAGCTTTTGTGGTATTCAACCTAATTGCTATTACAGCTTAATGACTATATTCTGCGTAAACCCTTCACACCGGAATAAGAGGAGTTCATTCAGTGTAAACTAATGCCACAGCCGAAGAGCTGTCAGAAAGTAACAGCAATATATAGTCATTTATATATAGTCAAAGTATTCCGTTAATTGTTTTTCAAAGCTAAAACTCATCATCCACCTTTTCATTATTAAAAATGGATCTGAACTGATACAGCCTGAATTCCTATAGGTACCAAATACAATTAACGCTAGAGAAAGAGAACTGAGTTAGTGGATAATGAAGATGCCAAGAGTACTACATCAAATATACAATCAGAATTATGGCCAAGAAAAACGCTAATCCAATAATGTCCTGGTGAGGAAATTGAGGTATTCGGCACTATTTATCACATGTTGAAAAAATAAATTGCTGTTCTTACTTCTTTGCTATCTGTTCATTTTTTACTTCTTTGTTTTTGCCATATTTATGTGCAAAGGGGGATCTAGGAGTGCATCCAAATTCATTACTACAGCACCCCAAAACTGCAAAGTTCCAGCTTCCCTGAATTTGCAGAAGGTTGACTTTTTAAAGGTCCAGTGCACTACTTGAGACAAGGAGACAGATAAAGGGGGGTGAAAGGTTTCTATAAGAATAAGGGCAGGAATAGCCAGTAGAAATGAGGTCTACCACCATTACTACTGTGTACTTTTTATATTTAGCTTTGTAATCACCTCTGTTAGCTCTCCCAACATTTATGATCTAGAATCATCCCTATTTATGTGAACCACACATTCGAGAGGACTTTCTCAAAATGATATTTAGTAGAACAGACAAGAACTTCTAAACTCATTTCATTGCATTGATCAGCATCCATCACCATTGCATTGAATCTAGTCTCACTCTGTTGAATATACTGAGTATTAAGAAAACGTGCAGTAGAGGCATAAAAATTTAGAAATCAAGAAAAAGATTAAGAAAGGTAGAATAAAAAGTAGAGAAGAAATAGTTACAGACATATGATTATATGATGTCCTTTAAGAATCTCCAGTGCCCACAGGTCTGATCCAAGGACTAGATTATTTAATTATGAAACACATACAAAGAGCTTTCTCTGTAAGTGTAAAATGTGTTTTTTTTTTTCTTTCTTATTTGTTGAATAACTTATTGGCCACCAGTCACTATAGTAACCCCATCTGGTCTCAATAGATCTTTTTTTTATTTTATCTTTATAGATCTCACATTTTTTAGTTTGTAAAAATGTTTTAATTAATAATTTGTCGCTCACACCAAAATCACTAAAACATAAACATAAAAAAAAAATCACATAAACAAGCTGTGAATGCCATGTAGAAAGTATCAAAAATATAAGGTACCCAATTAAAGAAATTATTTTTACATTTGAATAGATTAAAAAGGAAACTACAGACCCCAGCAGCAAGTGAATCTCATTCTCTGTTAGCAGAATTACAAATGTATTCTATCGGTAGTGATTTGGTATGAAATATTAAAAGTAAAAAATGATTTGGTATAAAATATTAATAGTACAAAAGTTTACATATGCTTTTCTCTTATGGATAACTTAGAAGTATTTTTATAAAATTTTGAGACAATGGATTTTTGACAGCTTTAAAAATTGCACTCAGTATTGAGGCTGAAAATGGGATTGAGCCAACGTTTCCAGAAAAAAGGATTTAGAAGGTCACACAACAGTTCAGTTATGAAGGGTCTAATGAACATTTTACTTTCGAATAAGAAAAGCTTTGAATTGAATATTTCCTTTTAATTGTTGACCAAGCAATCATTTATAGCAATAACAGATTTGAATTATATGAAAAACAACACTTTCTTTGTTTTTTTAAATAATATCCATGACACCAAAAAATTGCAAGAGAGCGAGTTATCAAAACATTGCTTAGATCTGCATACTATTTTGAAAGATGGAGAGAATAGTGATATAGATGCACTTCATTTTCACGAAGAGTTAAAAAGCATGGTAAACGTTCTCCCAGAAAAGTTTAAAAGGGCATGTGAAGTATTCCACAACCTGCAGAGTTCTGGTTTACTAGAAATGTACTCAAATACAAACATAGCGATTACAATATTGCTTACAACGCCAGAAGCAATAGCTTCTGCTGAAAGGAGCTTCTCAAAGCTAAAATTAATCAAAACCTATTTATGGGGTACAATGTCACAGGAATGGTTTACTTGACTTTTAATTATTTCAATTGAAAAGGATATAGAACCTGAAGCTGAATACTGAGTTATCATTGCAAATGAAGCCAGAAAAGTTTATTTGTAAACATGTTTTGTTTTGGGGGGCACCGCTAAATTTACATGTATTATTGTTAAACTACAAACTAAATACAGCAATATTAAGCTATATGTGTGTGTTATTATAAATTAATACTACAAAGCCTCCACTTTCCTAATAAAAACAGGTATAAAAAAACTAATATAAATTTTCTCTTGTTTTATAAGCTAGTAAATGTTCCATAAAATAAGGTGGAATTATATGGTTTGCTTGAAAAAAATTAAATAGCCTCACATTTTACCTTGCACCTGGCCTCAAAAACCCTATAACTGACCCTGGATCTACAACAACGAAGGTCCACTATTTTTTGAGATATTGGTAAAAAAAGGATAGAATTACAAAGAATTTGTCCTTTGAGGACTCATCAAGGAGTAAACAACGTAGCCGCAATGGACAAGTGCCCACTAGAGTGACAACATGGAGGGAAGATTAGCAAACAGAGGATACCCATAGACTTTAGCTAAATCTGATTTTATGAAATACGTTATTATATGTTTTATAGCCACAAGAAGTTAGTTTGTGTTCCTTAAGGCTTTTAAATATTGATCACCAAGTATTTACTGTCACTGATCCACAGGGCAACATGCTAAATAATTTGGGGAAGGGTGTATCTATTTATCTATCTATCTATCTATCTATCTATATATATATATATATATATATATATATATATATATATTTATCATGTATCTATCTATCTATCTATCTTTCTATCTATCTATTTATCTATCTATCATTTATATATTATCTATCTATTTATCTATCTATCTATTTATCATGTATCTATATCTATCTATCTATCTATCTATCTATCTATCATCTATATATTATCTATCTATCTATTTATCTATCTATCTATCATCTATATATTTTCTATCTATCTATTTATCATGTATCTATCTATCATCTATATATTATCTATCTATCATCTATTTATCATCTATCTATCTATTTATCATGTATCTATATCTATCTATCTATCTATCTATCTATCTCTATCTATCTATCATCTATCTATCTATCATGTATCTATATCTATCTATCTATCTATCATGTATCTATATCATCTATCTATCTATCATCTATATATTATCTATCTATCTATATATATCTATCTATCAATCATCTATTTATAATCTATCTATCTATCTATCTATCTATTTATCTATTTATCATGTATCTATATCTATCTATCTATCTATCTATCTATCATCTATATATTATCTATCTATCTATAATCTATCTATCTATATATTTATAATGTATCTATCTATCTATCTATCTATCTATCTATCTATCTATCTATCATCTATATATTATCTATCTATCTATTTATCATGTATATCTATCTATCATCTATCTATCTATCTATTTATCATGTATATCTATCTATCATCTATCTATCTATCTATTTATCATGTATCTATCTATCTATCTATCATCTATATATTATCTATCTATCTATTTATCATGTATATCTATCTATTTATCATGTATCTATTTATCATCTATCTATCATCTATCTATCATCTATCTATTATCTATCTATCTATCATCTATCATCTATCTATCATCTATCTATCTATCATCTATATATCTATCTATCTATCTATATATATATATATATATATATATATATCAATCTCAATCAATCTATCTATTGTGTAGTAATTAACTGCACTTTACATCACAAAATCTGAAAATAATAAAATGCACTAATATAGATATATCCTGTTGATACTTAGTACATAGTATATAGCTCCTTAATCCCTTTGTTGACAAAAGATATATACAATTGAATTTGAACAATATATCTGCTAAAAAGTAGACTTGAATGTAAAACAAATGATAATAAAATAAAATTCCAATTTCCCAGCATCTTTACTGAGCTGATATTTTAAATAAGCAAGTTATAAAAATGTGAACTAAATGCATTACATTTGCACTTATTTGTTAACATAAATACATTACTCATGCAGTAATGCAGTGATTCAGGGAAGATTTGAGAGGTTTTTTTGAGAAGTTATTTTATATATATTTTTAAAGAATAAAATCCCATTTCTGTAAACGAGGATGTAAAGGATCAAGACTTCAATCAATTATGACAACACAAGGATGCCTAGCCAGAAGGAGTTAATTTGTATGCTGGAGTGTGGCTAGGTTTTTAAGCCTGCAATACCATTCAGAAATACAAAGCCATGCAATTGGTTTAAACTATGTTTTCTTTCATGTTGCAAAGGACTAACAGTATTGGAAGAGGTCTTGTTTGTATATTTAGATAGGTGACCAGATATGAGAAAAAAAGGGGACACTTCATTGACGACATGCAACATACTACTCAAAACGAAAACGATAAATTATTAGGGCTCCATTTATGAAGCAGCGAGTCCCATCGTTTCAGCGTGAAACTGAAGCTAAGAAGCAGCGGTAATAAGATAGCTGCTTCTTAACCTGTTAGGTGGCGGATTGAAATCGTACCGATTAGGATGATTGACAGCCCCTGCTAGTGGCCAATTCCTCGCCAGTGAGCATGGGGCGGCATTGCACAAAGCATTTCACTAGAAATGCTTGTGCAATGAAAAAATGGTGAAAGTGTATGCTGTTGGTATTTAGAAATGTCGAGCGGACATGATTCACTTTAGCGAATCATGTCCGCTCGCCATTTAATACATTTACCCCTTAGACTAGATTTTGTTTGTAGCACTTCAAACCATTTATTTAAAATAAGTAATTAAAGGGACAATCAACACCAGAATTTGTGTTGTTTAAAAAGAAAGATAATCCCTTTATTACCCATTCCCCAGTTTTGCATAACCAACACAGTTATAATAATACACGTTTTACCTCTGTAATTACCTTGTATCTAAGCTTCTGCTGACTGCCCCCTTATTTTATTTATTTTGACAGACTTAAATTTTAGCCAATCAGTGCTCACTTCTAGGTCACTTCACAGGCATGAGATCAATGTTATCTATATGAAACACATTAATGCCCTCTAGTGGTCAAAATGCATTCCAATTAGCATATGAACCTCCAAGGTTTAGCTTTCAACTAAGAATACCAAGAGAACAAAGCAAAATTGGTGATAAAAGTAAAATGAGAATTTGTTTAAAATTACATTCCCTATCTGAATCATGAACGTTTTTTTTGGACTTGACTGTCCCTTTAATGAAATAGCTGCTGCTTCTATCACTGTTAATTTAAAATGTCACATGCAACATTGCGGAAAATCTACAGATAACACTATACCAGGCATCAACTGAAATTCCTACCCCTCGAAGCTGGTGATTTTTTAAGTTGGCTAAGCATTGAGTTATGTGTTTGCACAATAAGCCATGCCCCCTACTCTAATACAACCAATAGTACAAGAGCAGGGGTTGTGAATCACCTGGTCCGATCAGTCCTGAGTGATTTTAACTCATCACCTCTAAGGTGAGGGGACAGGTAAAGAAGCAGTTGCTACTGACATTTTAACCTGCAGTTGCAGGCTTGCATAAAGGGACACTCAAGTCAAAATTAAACTTTCATGACTCAGATAGAGCAGCAATTTTAAACAACTTTACAATTTAATTCCATTAACAAAATGTGCACAGTCTTTTTATATTTACAATTTTTAAGTCACCAGCTCCTACTGAGCATGTGCAAGAATTCACAGAATATACGTATATGTGTTTGTGATTGGCTGATTGCTATCACATGGTACAGGGCGTGTGGAAATAGATATTATTTGTCAGAAAAAAACTAAAACTCATTTGAAATTCAGACTAAGTGCTATTGCATTGTCTTTTTATCATGCATTTGGTGATTATGCAAATCTAATGTAATGACTGATTATTTAAGGCTGCATCCACAGGTTCATAAGTGGAGCCCATTATCTTTATCAAACATGAATTGCAAATTCTGTTTAAACAGCTTTAATTTCTCATTTTTAATGCAACCCCACCACCACCACCCCCACCACCACTCATTCACACCTGCCCAGAGATGCCAAAAAGCAGATTCTGTTACCCGCAAATGCTGTAAACCAAAAAGCTGTTTAAGGCAATTTTCAGCATTTTAAAAACCTATAATACAGATTTTGCTTTTTTACCTCTCTAAGGAGAGTGGGACAAGCACAATGAGGCCGAATTATGAAAGGTCTTGCGGACCTGATCCGACAGTGCGGATCAGGTCCGCAAGACCTCGCTGAATGCGGAGAGCAATACGCTCTCCGTATTCAGCATTGCACCAGCAGCGAGGTGTCAATCAACCCGATCGTATTCGATCGGGTTGAATTGCGGCGATTCCTGTCTGCCTCATCAGAGCAGGGGGACAGGGTTATGGAGCAGCGGTCTTTAGAAACACGGCCCTTCACACTGCATACGGAGCTTGATAAATGGGCCTCAATATGTTTAATGTAGTGCTCTACCCTTCCACAGGCAATATACTTTTTTTTTGTTTAGTGTAAAATCTCTTTAACCCCTTTAATAGCTGCCAAATAGCTATTAAAGGGATATGAAACCCCCAAAAAATATTTTGTGATTTAGACAGAACAAACCATTTTAAAAAAGTTTCCAATTTACTTCTATTATCAAATTAGCTTTGTTCCCAGGATATTGTGTGTTGAAGAGATACCTAGGTAGCATCTGGAGCACCACATGACAGGATATAGTACTGCCCTCTAGTGCTCTTGCAAATGAATAACATTCCTTCAAAATTGCTGCCATATAGTGCTCCAAAAATAAAGCGGCTCCTAAACATAAGTCCCTGCTTTGAAACAAAATATAGCAGGAGAACAAAGAAAAATGGAAAATAGAAGGAAAGTTGTATAAAATCGCATGCTCTATCTAAATCATGAAATAAAATGTTGTGTTTCATATTCCCTTTAGGGATAGAAAGGTCAAAATTGAAATGTATATGAATGTATTTTACTTTTACATAGAAGCAGTTTTGCAATATACTTCAACTAGCAAAACTGCTTTTAGTAAAAGTTAATTCTGTTTCAGCAGCATACGCACATATGCTACAAAAAAGTAACTAGAGGATCAGAATATATCTGATGCCATTATCTGGCCGTCAAATTTGATCATATAAAAAAAAAATTGTTACCTTTTTCGCAAACTTTGGGTTTCTCACTGAAATTATTTACACACAACTACTGCAGTCATATGACAAATGGTTGTAAAAGCTTCTCTGGGGATCCCTTTTGTTAAGAAACAGCAGAAACAGCAGACAAGCATGGCTTTAACATTAGTTTTGGGCTGCTAATTGATGGGGTTAATCAATTAGCTTGCAAGGTTAATTTTTGCTGTAGTGTAGAGATTACCCTCCCAGCTGAAACCTACCACTACCTGATATCTACCTGATACCATTACCTCCCATACAACTCTCCTCCCCCCCCTCCCCTTACTGGTCACCACCATCTTGGGTACTGGCAGACAGTCTGTCAGTATGCAGTCCAGGGCTTTTTATATATATATATATATATATATATATATATATATATATATATTTACAGTACATATATATATATATATATATATTTATGTATTCCTATAATTTAGGTCCCTCCTCACCTTTCCACCTCCCTGATCCTCCCAACAGCTCTCTTGCATTGACCCC